>NW_023996412.1:0-44086 GCF_015586225.1 Lucilia sericata | reverse complement strand
TTCGGTGATAGGTTCAGTTCAGTTCTAGTTCAGTTCTCGTTCAGTTCTAGTTCAGTTCTAATTCAGATCTAGTTCAGTTCTAGTTCAGTTCTAGTTCAGTTCTAGTTCAGTTCTAGTTCAGTTCTAGTTCAGTTCTAGTTCAGTTCTAGTTCAGTTCTAGTTCAGTTCTAGTTCAGTTCTAGTTCAGTTCTAGTTCAGTTCTAGTTCAGTTCTAGTTCTAGTTCAGTTCTAGTTCAGTTCTAGTTCAGTTCTAGTTCAGTTCTAGTTCAGTTCTAGTTCAGTTCTAGTTCAGTTCTAGTTCAGTTCTAGTTCAGTTCTAGTTCAGTTCTAGTTCAGTTCTAGTTCAGTTCAGTTCTAGTTCAGTTCTAGTTCAGTTCTATGTAGTTCAGTTCTATGTAGTTCAGTTCTATGTAGTTCAGTTCTAGTTCAATTCTAGTTTAAGTCTAGTTCAGTTCTAGTTCAGTTCTAATTCAGTTCTAGTTCAGTTTTAGTTCAGTTCTAGTTCAGTTCTAGTTCAGTTCTAGTTCAGTTCTAGTTCAGTTCTAGTTCAGTTCTAGTTCAGTTCTAGTTCAGTTCTAGTTCAGTTCTAGTTCAGTTCTAGTTCAGTTCTAGTTCAGTTCTAGTTCAGTTCTAGTTCAGTTCTACTTCAGTTCTACTTCAGTTCTAGTTCAGTTCTAGTTCAGTTCTAGTTCAGTTCTAGTTCAGTTCTAGTTCTAGTTCAGTTCTAGTTCAGTTCTAGTTCAGTTCTAGTTCAGTTCTAGTTCAGTTCTAGTTCAGTTCTAGTTCAGTTCTAGTTCAGTTCTAGTTCAGTTCTAGTTCAGTTCTAGTTCAGTTCTAGTTCAGTTCTAGTTCAGTTCTAGTTCAGTTCTAGTTCAGTTCTAGTTCAGTTCTAGTTCAGTTCTAGTTCAGTTCTAGTTCAGTTCTAGTTCTGTTCTAGTTCAGTTCTAGTTCAGTTCTAGTTCAGTTCTAGTTCAGTTCTAGTTCAGTTCTAGTTCAGTTCTAGTTCAGTTCTAGTTCAGTTCTAGTTCAGTTCTAGTTCAGTTCTAGTTCAGTTCTAGTTCTGTTCTAGTTCAGTTCTAGTTCAGTTCTAGTTCAGTTCTAGTTCAGTTCTAGTTCAGTTCTAGTTCAGTTCTAGTTCAGTTCTAGTTCAGTTCTAGTTCAGTTCTAGTTCAGTTCTAGTTCAGTTCTAGTTCTGTTCTAGTTCAGTTCTAGTTCAGTTCTAGTTCAGTTCTAGTTCAGTTCTAGTTCAGTTCTAGTTCAGTTCTAGTTCAGTTCTAGTTCAGTTCTAGTTCAGTTCTAGTTCAGTTCTAGTTCAGTTCTAGTTCAGTTCTAGTCCAGTTCTAGTTCAGTTCTAGTTCAGTTCTAGTTCAGTTCTAGTTCAGTTCTAGTTCAGTTCTAGTTCAGTTCTAGTTCAGTTCTAGTTCAGTTCTAGTTCAGTTCTAGTTCAGTTCTAGTTCAGTTCTAGTTCAGTTCTAGTTCAGTTCTAGTTCAGTTCTAGTTCAGTTCTAGTTTAGTTCTAGTTCAGTTCTAGTTCAGTTCTAGTTCAGTTCTAGTTCAGTTCTAGTTCAGTTCTAGTTCAGTTCTAGTTCAGTTCTAGTTCAGTTCTAGTTCAGTTCTAGTTCAGTTCTAGTTCAGTTCTAGTTCAGTTCTAGTTCAGTTCTAGTTCAGTTCTAGTTCAGTTCTAGTTCAGTTCTAGTTCAGTTCTAGTTCAGTTCTAGTTCAGTTCTAGTTCAGTTCTAGTTCAGTTCTAGTTCAGTTCTAGTTCAGTTCTAGTTCAGTTCTAGTTCAGTTCTAGTTCAGTTCTAGTTCAGTTCTAGTTCAGTTCTAGTTCAGTTCTAGTTCAGTTCTAGTTCAGTTCTAGTTCAGTTCTAGTTCAGTTCTAGTTCAGTTCTAGTTCAGTTCTAGTTCAGTTCTAGTTCAGTTCTAGTTCAGTTCTAGTTCAGTTCTAGTTCAGTTCTAGTTCTAGTTCTAGTTCAGTTCTAGTTCAGTTCTAGTTCAGTTCTAGTTCAGTTCTAGTTCAGTTCTACTTCAGTTTCAGTTCAGTTCTACTTCAGTTTCAGTTCTAGTTCAGTATTTCTTTAGTTTCATTTAACATCTCCAACTTTGTAAACGTTCCTCCCATGTAGTTCTTCTATAAAACCGTTTAAAAAGTTAATTTAATTTTTTTGCCAATAATAACATTTTTATAGATTAATAGCTATTTTATTTAACAAAAATAAACAATAAAACAAAATTAACATAAAAACTTAATTTATAAAAATATTAAGAATCTTGCCATTCTCTACATAATAGTTTACCAACCTCCAACGGCGCTTAGAGGTTGTGGCACTGGTACGGTAGCTGCAGCAGCAGCCGTCGATGAGTAAGTAGTAGTAGTAGTAGTGGTAATTGGTGGACCAAATTTAACCACATTATTAGGTGTAGCAAAACCATTATATGTTACGGCAGGTGGAGGGCATTATAAAACGAAGGAACTGGAGCTGGGAAGGCAAATTATGATGAGAACGTACGGAAGCATAAGAGTTGAAGGGTGCAAAGCGCACACCTCTACTACGATATCTAAATACAGGGGGTGCAGAATAGCTCACAGCAGCATAAGGATGAAGCGGTGCTGAATAGCTCACCAGAAGCATAATGATGAGGGGCTGCTAATGCGTGCTACTGGCAAAGGTGCAGCACAAAGGAGCTTCATAAGCATAACCATAAGGAGAGTCACAATTGGGTATGTCCGAATATTGGTATAGGTGAGCTGTAAGCAGCATATAAGCCAATTGAGGAGCTACAAAACCAGCATGTATTCCGCAGCTAACAGGATTAAGGCGAAAATTAGCAGAGTCTTGAATAGAAAAGCAGTTATTTTATGTTATAATTTAGTTTTTTTTTTTAAATATTTAAACTTACAATTTGTTCATTGTTTTGTGTGCTTCAAAAAGGTTGCGTATTATTGATTATTGCACTGGAAGTTATTTTAATTAAAATACTAAATTTACTCTATATGTGGGTTTATTATATATAGTTTGTTGAAAATAAAATTACATTTTATAAACTTCACAATTACAAGAAATGCGTGCTTCAAATGTGTCGCAAAAGACAGCAGCAAAAAAAAGTTGCATAAGGATCTAATTGTTTTAAAAGGGGGAAGTATGTCTACATAAATTAAATATGTTTTGGATACGATTAAGTATGAAATCATTTTTTAAATTTCATAGAAATGTTGTGGAATTTTACTTTATTTATTGAAGTTCTTCAGTTTCTTCTTCAAATCTGTTTAATAATTTAATTTTTTGGTTTTTGAAGTGTTTTTTCGTTTGATATCTATCCCCTTTAAATGTTTTTAGAAAACCAAAACCCTTTTTTATTTTACACGCAATTTATGTATATTATTTCGTTTTTAAGGCACGATTTTAATGCGTTGAGTATTAATCAATTTTTATTGTCACCATAAATGACAAAAAAAAATCCATCAAAAATATCATATTTGCATAATGCAACTTTAGACTTTTCATACTTTTACCCAAAAAATGAAATAAAATCTTGGTTCACGTTTTTCTTTTAATTTCAAAGAAATTTTTATCATTAATTAATTCAAAACAAGAGCCCTATAATAAGCAAAGTTCAATAAGTTTTTTACAGAATTTTAAATATATATTATCAAAATAAAAAAAGTCAAGATCAAGGACCTATCACTTGATCTGACAAATAAAAATCTCAGGTAAATTTTATATAATATTTTGGATAAAAAGTCAAACTTTCGCATAATGAGGGCACGCACCAGTTTTGTCTCAGTTTCTTTCCCTTTAAAGATTCTCAAAAATACCAGATATAGAATCTCTAAAAGGCATACTATGTTCTATCGTTATGTTGAACTTAAGATTCCGAAAACGAGTTAATATCAAACGTTTTTCCAGTTTTGATCTTAAGTACAATTCTACAAATTGTCGTCTAAATTGGCAAGAACTTTAAGAGATCTAAGACAATCTTCGATAAGATTAAGGTGAACAAGATCGGGTCGTCCCGAAGCACATGAATGTCGTAGAGCTTTACTTGAACATCTGCCTGAGGGTCTTATTTCACAGTGATCTTTTTTATCCTTTAGGTAGACTTGGGACGGTCCACTCGCTTCCTAGAGACTTGAATGCAGTAAACCCAGGTTCTTCCGGTCAATGTACAAGCACTTTGCTAGAGCACATACTAATGTACCCCAAGAGCTACATAACAAATCCCTGATAAATCCATAATCTCGGGAATTACACCGAAATAGACCAACAGGTATGATCCACCTCGAATGATCCGCTCAGGCAGATTTATCGTCTTTATATGTCGCGCAACCACATAACAATGCACGAGACACATTTGGTAGACCAAAGTACTCCAGCAATAAATCAGAATCCAACTTTATGTCAAGATGATGAGACAAAGGATGTAGGAATTTCCAAATTTTCAAACGAATACAATTGCCCCGACAGATTGAGTGTCGGCCCTCAACTAATAGTAGCGTAGCATGCGTCAATATGTATTCTCTTGAGATGGCAACAGCACCGAGAACTTCCCTGAAGTAAAAAGGCATACTCAATTAGTACTAGTCTCACCCTGCGAAAAGAGACTTTCCGAAAGATCACCAATTTGCATTAGTTACATTCTCAGATCTTAACGAACAAAGTACGGAATGACAAGCAACCATCGAATGTCAACCTGACAATTCCCCAACATACTGGCGCCCTATTACGCGAAGAGTAAAAGATACTCAACCGGTTTAGGAATCCAGCATAAGTTGCTATGTCACATCACCCAGGAGAGAGAAGACATTGGATATATCAGCTCTTCAACTAATATTCTCTCCTAGTGATTTTGGGTTCAAACAGCCACTACGTAAACCTGCCAGGACAAGTTCTGCGGACAACTGGCCCCCATAGTACTAGCTTATGTGGCTCTATTTTTGTACTCCATGTCAAATCATTCCAAGAAATACCGAGTTTATAGAAGCGGAAGACTAGAGGTATTGGTAGCACCTATTTTCCCCGGGACTGCAATAACACTTAAATGAAGCACAGTCTTTGCAGCTCAATCTCCTCTTTTAGGATTAGTAAGTGGCCTCCGGTAGGTTAGTGGTTAGTGTTCTAGTCTGGCAGACCGGAGGTGGTGGGTTCGATTCCCACCTGAGGCACTGGTTAAGGAGCGCACAACAGGCCCGATAGAGGCCTAGGTGTATTTCTTCGGATTTGATGTATATACATCCTCCTTTCAAACTAACTAACTAACTAACTAGGATTAGTAAGGACTTATCAAAACTTAGTCCAAATTCAAAGAATATTATCCGTCACCCGCCTTAGAGTTTTTCTGCATCGAGTCAAAACAACTTAACATAAATATGTTCTAGCCTGAGGAGTTTGGCTTATAGCGTGAGCAATAGAAAGAATTGGCTTAAATCGGACTAGTGAACCATAGGTCAAAATATGTCTTATGACCTCCTTGTACCGAGACCCATTAATATATTCTGAAGGTTTCCCTGCAAGATAGATATCGCCGTAATATTCCAAGCTATTTGACTTCCTTAGAAAATTCCAAGATCGTACCATTCAAACGAGGTAGTCGAAATTCTTGAATTTTGTACGATGTACGAAATATAAACCCAATCGGTCAGCTTGTGTCTTCAATAAATCGTAGATAATGTCTGAAATAATTTACTAAAAGTATGTCTATAGAAATCGTGCGATTAGTAAACTGTATTTTTTATTGCAGGACCTAGCCCCAACATTTCCCGTTTAATTATTTTATCTAAAATGTGAATACATCTTAAAAATTTCACTTTCTTAAATTTACCCAATAATTCACGGAACTTAACTAAATAAATTACATTTGTAGCCAGTTTTTTGTTAATTAAATCAATAAACATTTCCCAAAATTTATCTAATAAATTTTAATTAAATTCAGACATCAAATATCATTGATTATAATAACTGACGCCTCAATAAATTTTTTCGATAATAAAACAAATTTTAAGCGTTAAACAACCTGAAACTGTATAAAATGATGACATTTCTTCAATAATCTTGTTTGTAAATAATTTGTTTGCAAATGTAAAGATAAACAAAATTCGAAGAAAGTCGAAACTGAGAGACCATAGTTTACATTGCAAATGATTGATCTGAGCTAAATCTGAATTATTTTAATGTAGACAGATTAGACTTTCAGATGACATAACAAATTTTATAAATAAAGGTATCTTCACGCTGTTTGTAACATCTTAAATATAGCTAAATCTGGTTTTTAAATCATTGGGACACGATATTTCGAAAATCTCAGGACTCATCGAATCCATAGCTGCTTGATACCGAGTTTATTGGAAGTAATTAATTAAAACTTCTAATCAGTATTCCTGATAATAAATATTTGAATTAACTTCGCTCCGATGAAAGAGTTGCAATAAAAACTATATAACATATAGTGAAAATTGTACCAATTACTCTATGAATTACGAATAAGTTGTTATATCATCCACTCAAGATAATGCAGAGGGTAAAATGAATAAGAAGATATTTGTATAAAACAACGAGAATGTTTCTAAACAATAGTATTTTGTATCGATCTTTGTTAAGTCTTCAAAAGCTGTGATTCCTTCCCATTCCTTAAGTTTACAAACATCCCCCAACACAAGTAGGGTACTCGAAAACAAACAAGTAACGTCCCCCACCGAAAATTAATCATTTTTGCGCCTTAGGCTTCAATTTAATTTTAAAATGTTTTCCTTTGTCATTTACAACAAATATTTGTTTATTTATTAAATGTTTTAGACCATTTTGTTTAATATTAATGAATACACGCGTTTAAACCATTTGTCACCGAAAAATGCAAATTTTGAAAAAAAAAACGTTTTGTTTTTTTTTCATAAATTTTTGCGTATTTTATAATTTTTTCATTTAGTATTTTTGTGCATTTTCTAGTGCTCAAGGTTAAACGAATACTAGTATATAAAGGCATTTAGGTTTATATTCCTATACAGCAAGTATATAGGAAATTGTACATTTTAATTGATTTCCAAATAAAAATAGACTTGAAATTTAAACAAATTAGTTTTCTAGCTTTAAAATTCGTTTGAATTTTAATATCAAGTGCTTGGAGTGTGACTTAAATAGAGTAAAATATTTAAATTTAACGGTTTTCGAATTTTTTAGACATTTTAGAAAGCTTTTGTATTCTAAATACTGATTTATCAACTTTTTACCAATTATTTTATTTTTTTTTTTTTATTTTTCTTTACTTTTTTTCTTGAAAAAGGATATATGCACAATTAAATAAATATCTTCTTAGTAATTGTGTAAAACTTGTGCAACATTTTTACAAAATGATGAAATATTTGTTTTAAACCAACAAACATTTCGGTGAGGCATAAAAATGACCTAACTTCAACAGACTAGACTATAGACTAGACTATAGACTAGACTATAGACTACACTATAGACTACACTATAGACTAGACTATAGACTAGACTATAGACTAGACTACAGACTAGACTATAGACTAGACTATAGACTAGACTATAGACTAGACTATAGACTAGTCCATAGACTAGACTATAGACTAGACTATAGACTAGACTATAGACTAGACTATAGACTAGACTATAGACTAGACTATAGACTAGACTATAGACTAGACTATAGACTAGACTATAGACTAGACTATAGACTAGACTATAGACTAGACTATAGACTAGACTATAGACTAGACTATAGACTAGACTATAGACTAGACTATCATCACTACCATCACTGAGTGCAAAGTCACAATTTCTATTTTATATTTTCATTTACTGGGTTATATATCAATTTATGTTTACATAAATGGATTATTATGTCCTCATTTGTTTTGTTGCTCTTTATAGAAAAAATCATCATGTTGTTTACCTACAAGTACTTGCCTCTTATGTTTTCATGTTTTCAATAAATTGCAAGTGGCACAAGTTGATACTTGTACGGATTTTATACGTAATTTTTATTCAACAACAATTAGAAAATGAAAAAAAAAACAACAAATTAAAGCCAGTACACAAGGGGCTGAAGAAGAGGGACAAAAAACAAAAACGTAACACAAAAAGGTAAATTCACAACAAACAACAATAATATTGATGATTCCTCAAGAAACAAGAGTCAGCACATGTTGTGGGATTAAATAATACAATAAGAACAAATAAAATACCACTTGACAGACATGCTTTTCTGATCCTTGATGCTCAATTAGAGATGCTTGGGTAAGCGAGAAAAAGGTGCAATTGATTTCATAAACATTCAAAAGCACGTGATATGATTCTTGTTAGAAATTTATCTTTATAAATTTGAATATTTTTGAAGCATAAATTATAGCTAGTTTAAAGAATTTTAATTTAAAGAATATATTTAAAAGGTTGTTTTTTTATTTATTTGTTTTAAAAATTTTACGTATTTTTTATGCTTGTCTATTTTAACTAATTGGAAAGTTGTCTTAAGTTTCGTCATTCTTTGTTAAAATATTCTATGATGTTTTGTCAATAAATTAATGAAGATGATTGCATAATTTAAAAACGTATGTAAATTTTAAGAAAAACACGCCCATGTTGTATGTGCTTAATGCGAATATGTTTAAATACTTAAACTACCCTTTATTATTATCAAACATTTGTATCAGATTAAGTAATGACAAAGTTAGTGTAAATATTATTAATTAATAAATATAAAGTATTAATTTATTAAAATAATATTATTATATAATAGATATTAAATATTTGATATATATAAACGATTTAAATACAGCTGAGGCTGTAATAATAGATATGGTTAAAACCGTTTCATTATATAGAACTTTCTAGAGAAAGTTTGTTTTTCAAGTTTTTCATAGCAAAAGTTGCCCTACACTGGATCAAGTTTTTTTTGCAAATGTTGCTCTACACTAGAGCAAGTTTTTAGTTGCTCTACAGTAGAGCAAGTTTTTATAGAAAAGTTACCCTACACTAGAGCAAGTTTTTATAGAAAAAGTTGTTTTACACCAGAGAAACTTTTTATAGCAAAAGTTGCTCTACACTAGAGCAAGTTTTTATAGAAAAGTTACCCTACACTAGAGCAAGTTTTTATAGAAAAAGTTGCTTTACACTAGAGCAAGTTTTTATACAAAAAGTTGCTCTATACTAGAGAAAGTTTTTGTGGAATAAGTTGCTCTACACCAGAACAAGTTTTTCTAGAAAAAGCTTTAATAGAAAAAGTTGTTCTACGCTAGAGCAAGTTTTTATAGAAACAGTTGCTCTACATTAGAGCAAGTTTTTATAGAAAAATTGCTTTACACTAGAGCAAGTTTTTTATAGAAAAAGTTACTCTACACTAGAGCAAGTTTTTATAGAAAAAGTTGTTCTACGCTAGAGCAAGTTTTTATAGAAAAAATTGCTCTACACTAGAGCAAGTTTTTATAGAAAAAGTTGCTCTACACTAGAGCAAGTTTTTATAGAAAAAGTTGCTCTACACTAGAGCAAGTTTTTAAAGAAAAAGTTGCTCTACACTAGAGCAAGATTTTATAGAAAAAGTTGCTCTACACTAGAGCAAGTTTTTATAGAAAAAGTTGCTCTACACTAGAGCAAGTTTTTATAGAAAAAGTTGCTCTACACTAGAGCAAGTTTTTATAGAAAAAGTTGCTCTACACTAGAGCAAGTTTTTAAATAAAAAGTTGCTCTACACTAGAGCAAGTTTTTAAAGAAAAAGTTGCTCTACACTAGAGCAAGTTTTTATAGAAAAGTTGCTCTACACTAGAGCAAGTTTTTATAGAAAAAGTTGCTCTACACTAGAGCAAGTTTTTGTAGAAAAAGTTGCTCTACACTAGAGCAAGTTTTTATAGAAAAAGTTGCTGTACACTAGAGCAAGTTTTTATAGAAAAAGTTGCTGTACACTAGAGCAAGTTTTTATAGAAAAAGTTGCTCTACACTAGAGCAAGTTTTTATAGATAAAGTTGCTCTACACTAGAGCAAGTTTTTATAGAAAAAGTTGATCTACACTAGAGCAAGTTTTTATAGAAACAGTTGCTCTACACTAGAGCAAGTTTTTATAGAAAAAGTTGCTCTACACTAGAGCAAGTTTTTATAGAAAAAGTTGCTCTACACTAGAGCAAGTTTTTAAAGAAAAAGTTGCTCTACACTAGAGCAAGTTTTTATAGAAAAAGTTGCTCTACACTAGAGCAAGTTTTTATAGAAAAAGTTGCTCTACACTAGAGCAAGTTTTTATAGAAAAAGTTGCTCTACACTAGAGCAAGTTTTTATAGAAAAAGTTGCTGTACACTAGAGCAAGTTTTTATAGAAAAAGTTGCTGTACACTAGAGCAAGTTTTTATAGAAAAAGTTGCTCTACACTAGAGCAAGTTTTTATAGATAAAGTTGCTCTACACTAGAGCAAGTTTTTATAGAAAAAGTTGCTCTACACTAGAGCAAGTTTTTATAGAAAAAGTTGCTCTACACTAGAGCAAGTTTTTATAGAAAAAGTTGCTGTACACTAGAGCAAGTTTTTATAGAAAAAGTTGCTGTACACTAGAGCAAGTTTTTATAGAAAAAGTTGCTCTACACTAGAGCAAGTTTTTATAGATAAAGTTGCTGTACACTAGAGCAAGTTTTTATAGAAAAAGTTGCTCTACACTAGAGCAAGTTTTTATAGATAAAGTTGCTCTACACTAGAGCAAGTTTTTATAGAAAAGTTGATCTACACTAGAGCAAGTTTTTATAGAAAATGTTGCTCTACACTAGGGCAAGTTTTTATAGAAAAAGTTGCTCTACACTAGAGCAAGTTTTTTATAGAAAAGTTGCTCTCTACTAGAGCAAGCTTTATAGAAAAAGTTGCTCTCCACTGGAGCACGATTTTATAGAAAAAGTTGCTCTACACTAGAGCAAGTTTTTATAGAAAAAGTTGCTCTACACTAGAGCAAGTTTTTATAGAAAAAGTTGCTCTACACTAGAGCAAGTTTTTATAGAAAAGTTGCTCTACACTAGAGCAAGTTTTTATAGAAAAGTTGCTCTACACTAGAGCAAGTTTTATAGAAAAAGTTGCTCTACACTAGAGCAAGTTTTTATAGAAAAAGTTGCTCTACACTAGAGCAAGTTTTTATAGAAAAAGTTGCTCTACACTAGAGCAAGTTTTTATAGAAAAAGTTGCTCTACACTAGAGCAAGTTTTTATAGAAAAAGTTGCTCTACACTAGAGCAAGTTTTTATAGAAAAAGTTGCTCTACACTAGAGCAAGTTTTTATAGAAAAATTTGCTCTACACTAGAGCAAGTTTTTACAGAAAAAGTTGCTCTACACTAGAGCAAGTTTTTACAGAAAAAGTTGCTCTACACTAGAGCAAGTTTTTATAGAAAAAGTTGCTCTACACTAGAGCAAGTTTTATAAAAAAAGTTGCTCTACACTAGAGCAAGTTTTATAAAAAAAAGTTGCCCTACACTAGAGCAAGTTTTTTATAGAAAAAGTTGCTCTTTACTAGAGCAAGTTTTTATAGAAAAAGTTGCTCTTTACTAGAGCAAGTTTTATAGAAAAAGTTGCTCTACACTAGAGCAAGTTTTTATAGAAAAAGTTGCTCTACACTAGAGAAAGTTTTTATAGAGAAAGTTGCTCTACACTAGAGAAAGTTTTTATAGAAAAAGTTGCTCTACACTAGAGCAAGTTTTTATAGAGCAAGTTTTTTATAGAAAAAGTTGCTCTACACTAGAGCAAGTTTTATAGAAAAAGTTGCTCTACACTAGAGCAAGTTTTATAGAAAAAGTTGCTCTACACTAGAGCAAGTTTTATAGAAAAAGTTGCTCTACACTAGAGCAAGTTTTTTATAGAAAAAGTTGCTCTCTACTAGAGCAAGTTTTTACAGAAAAAGTTGCTCTACCTAGAGCAAGTTTTTATAGAAAAAGTTGCTCTGAACTAGAGAAAGCATTACAGAAAATGTTGATTACTTTCTACATCACTATAAATATGTTTCACAGTAAACAGAATTGTAAATTTTTCATTAAAAAATTTACAATACAGCTTACGTGTGCAACAACTATTGCAATCATGTGGCCTGAATAGAATGGCGTGAACGAATGAATAGGATTAAATTAAGTAAAGAAAAGCTCATGTCAATACTCGGCATAATCAAGTTATCCATAATGAAATTATTAAAAAAGTATTATTTTTAAAAAACCCTTTTACGTGCGGAAATGTTGCAAAAATTATGTGCATTTATTAGCAAGAGTTCATTAAAATATGACAAGGTCATGCAATACAGTGGTCAAATTATGAAAAGTGTGTTAAAAAACGAAATGAGTAAATTGTTCAGTGTGGTTATTGTTAAAGGAAATTTTAAGAACATTTCAAACGTAATACCATTAGTGTGAGTGATAGTTGATTAAGCTGCAAAGATAATATTAACATCGGAGATGGGTACAAAGAGAATGCTCTGAAAATATTTTTTGGAAACAACAGTAAGGACACTTTTGGATTTAATGTAAAATTTCTTACAGTCGTTTTGTGTACATCTATATTGATAATGGTAATCGACCAATGATGGCTATGAGTGCCGATCTCTGCTGTATGTTGAAGTAACAATGATTTATTGCATTTTCAATGTACAAACTAATGGTTTTCACGTGCTATTTTGTTTGTCAACATGTTTATAAAGGTCAAAATGGAGTCATTGGGTTTTCTTTATAAAACTGTGTTAAAATGTTTCACAGTGAGGTAAAATTATTATATGAATATTTTGCCCTTCAAAACATGAAAATAAGTCTTTCAATTTCATACGTACTTTCCCATATTGTTAATTGAAAACATTATTATTCATTTCTTAAAATTTTTATATTTTCCCAGTCATAGGAATGATATTTTTCCTATACAACCACTGTTCAACTGCAACAACACGTGCTCGATATGAACTTCCTTAACCTTTTGGGTGTAAATCTGGGTGCTGATGATTTTATTATTCATTGCCACATTTAATCTTGTACTGAACAAATTATAAAAAGAAAAATAAAAATAAATAGTAATAAAATAATAAGGGATAAAAAGGAGATTTAACTAGACTTGTTATGCAGTTGACGGATGAATTACATTGAGGAATGCAAAACGATAGCGAAATTTTTGTAAACCTTAAAAATCTTTAAAAATTTTCAATTGGTTTCTATTTTTTCAATAACTTAACTAAAACCTGAAACTGCATAGACTTCAGTAATACTAAACAAATCGATTTGTATACCTAAAATAAATAATATAGAAGCATAAGTCCTGGTATTCACATTCTTTCATCTATCGCTCTAATTGTGTTCGCAAATACGTTATATTTATAAACAGCTTGGAAACCAAGGAACATTTGTAAGAACTATTATTCCCTTTTTAACACAGACACCAACACCCGTTGCCAGAGTATTAAAGTGAAAAAAAAAACAATTGCAACAAGTCTATCTATAAATTATTATTTTTCAATATGTATATGTATTTTTACAACAAGTCTCAAGAACACAAGTGCAGACTGAGAAGTTCAGAATTAAAACGATTTGCAATAAGCAATAATAATGATTATGGGTTTCCTAAAGCGCGTGCTATTACGTAATTGTATTGCAGCTAACATAGTTTTTAAAAATAACTATAAAAATTTTAATATGTATAAAAATATATGTAAAATTGAAACTAAACTAGAACTGAACTAGAACTGAACTAGAACTGAACTGGAACTGAACTAGAACTGAACTAGAATTGAACTAGAACTGAACTAGCACTGAACTAGAACTGAACTAGCACTGATCTAGAACTGAACTAGAACTGAACTAGAACTGAACTAGAACTGAACTAGAACTAAACTAGAACTGAACTACAACTACTGAACTAGAACTGAACTAGAACTGAACTAGAACTGAACTAGAACTGAACTAGAACTGAACTAGAACTGAACTAGAACTGAACTAGAACTGAACTAGAACTGAACTAGAACTGAACTAGAACTGAACTAGACTGAACTAGAACTGAACTAGAACTGAACTAGAACTGAACTAGAACTGAACTAGAACTGAACTAGAACTGAACTAGAACTGAACTAGAACTGAACTAGAACTGAACTGAACTAGAACTGAACTAGAACTGAACTAGAACTGAACTAGAACTGAACTAGAACTGAACTAGAACTGAACTAGAACTGAACTAGAACTGAACTAGAACTGAACTAGAACTGAACTAGAACTGAACTAGAACTGAACTAGAACTGAACTAGAACTGAACTAGAACTGAACTAGAACTGAACTAGAACTGAACTAGAACTGAACTAGAACTGAACTAGAACTGAACTAGAACTGAACTAGAACTGAACTAGAACTGAACTAGAACTGAACTAGAACTGAACTAGAACTGAACTAGAACTGAACTAGAACTGAACTAGAACTGAACTAGAACTGAACTAGAACTGAAATAGAACTGAACTAGAACTGAACTAGAACTGAACTAGAACTGAACTAGAACTGAACTAGAACTGAACTAGAACTGAACTAGAACTGAACTAGAACTGAACTAGAACTGAACTAGAACTGAACTAGAACTGAACTAGAACTGAACTAGAACTGAACTAGAACTGACTAGAACTGAACTAGAACTGAACTAGAACTGAACTAACTGAACTAGAACTGAACTAGAACTGAACTAGAACTGAACTAGAACTGAACTAGAACTGAACTAGAACTGAACTAGAACTGAACTAGACTGAACTAGAACTGAACTAGAACTGAACTAGACTGAACTAGAACTGAACTAGAACTGAACTAGAACTGAACTAGAACTGAACTAGAACTGAACTAGAACTGAACTAGAACTGAACTAGAACTGAACTAGAACTGAACTAGAACTGAACTAGAAGTGAACTAGAAGTGAACTAGAACTGAATTAAACTATTTTAGCTTTTAATTTATTTCATGTTGTCTATGGAAAAATCAACATCATTACATTAGAAATTTATCCTTCGAAGTTCTGAAACGATTGATTGTAACCAATACCAATCTGTGGAAACTTTTGAATACAATTATTCTAATTTATCACACCTTTTTTTTAGTAACAACAGGTCTAGAACAATGGTATTACATTTACGTCAATGCATTCACATTTCAACATCTTAAAAGGAATACTCTATACCCCTCGTCCTAATAGCCTACAATAGTCTAAGTAACTGGCATATGTTGTTTGCATTCTCTCTGATTGATGATTTTGACAACCCTTGACCAACTTCGACGCAGTTTTCTTCGTTTTTTTTTTTTTTTTATTTTCTACTTCCTGCAATTTCTAGTTATAAATATTGCGACATATAAAAAGGAGGTCTTTTCTTTAGAAGTTGCCTGCAACACATTTATTTAATGGAAAAGTTCAATATTTTAATAAGTAGTTTAAGTGCCAACAAAAGGCGGAAAACATTGCCAATGCAGACAATACTTATGTGTGTATGTTGGCTGCTGCTATTTTAGTATCGTATTTTACAAGCAGTCAGACAGACTCTGTCTGTGATTTATTAAAAAAAGGAAAAGAAATTAAAAATAATCTGCGCATTTTATAAATTGCCTTAAATTCGTTGCATTTACGTTATTTTAAAAAATAAGTGTTTCTAATGGAAAGAAGATATAAGAACAAATTTAGAAATTTCATTGCGTATTATTTTTGTTAATAATTAAGAACTTAAATTAATAAGCAAAATTAAATTTGACATACGACTTCCATTACGCTGTTTTCATTATTTTTAACACAAAAATTTACAGCTTAGAATTAAAGCTCTACTTAATATCTAGTCAAGACATAAACCAACACAAAGCTTGACATACTAATAAGATCACCTCGTAAGCGCCCTCTATTACAAAAATTACTTACTAAATAAGCAATCAAAACAGAAAGCTTTTAAACATTTAAAAAATGCTAAATTCATCAGTAGCAGCGACAGGTACTTTAACAAAATAATTTTTTAAGAGAAACTCAACTTAAAAAATTTCTAAATAAATTTGTCTTTTGTTAACATGAAAATTAAATTGAGCCAACAGCAAAAAAAAAAACAATAAAAATAATCAAAAACACAACTGATTATTTGTTTGTTGTCGAATTACAAACCATATAATTTGCATGTTCAATATGTAAGATTATGAATGCAATACAAAAACATAACGACAAATTTGTAAAAAATAAATAAATAAAAATTTAAAACAAAGGAATTGTAATCACCCACCAAAAATAAACAAAAATTAATAAAAAAAAAAATTATGAATATGTTATAATAATATGTGGGAAATTTTCAATCAGTTGCAAATATTTGTAGACGGTTAGGTTTTTTTAATTTTTAACATGCTGCAGACTTACAAGAGAGGTTGTTTAAATGTAATGTTAACATCTTTTTAAAGGTAGTTGGTGGAAATTGTTCAATATCACTTAAAGGTTCAAATACTTAATATAAAGTTACTTCAAAATTCTTAAAAAATTCTTACATTGTCTCGATTATAGACTCCAGAAAACCTACAACTACTGTCGAAATTTTACTCCAGTCTGAACTAGAACTGAACTACAAGTGAACTAGAACTGAACTAGAATTGAACTAGAACTGAACTAGAATGAACTGGAACTGAACTGAACTGAACTGAACTGAACTGAACTAGAACTGAACTAGAACTGAACTAGAACTGAACTAGAACTGAACTAGAACTGAACTAGAACTGAACTAGAACTGAACTAGAACTTGAACTAGACTGAACTAGAACTGAACTAGAACTGAACTAGAACTGAACTAGAACTGAACTAGACTGAACTAGAACTGAACTAGAACTGAACTAGACTGAAAACAGAACTGAACTAGAACTGAACAGAACTGAACTAGAACTGAACTAGAACTGAACTAGAACTGAACTAGAACTGAACTAGAACTTAACTAGAACTGACAACTGAACTAGAACTGAACTAGAATGAACTAGAACTGACTAGACCTGAACTAAGAACTGAACTAGAAACTGACTAGAACTGAACTAGAACTGAACTAGAACTGAAACTAGAACTGAACTAGAACTGAACTAGAACTGAAACTAGAACTGAACTAGAACTGAACTAGAACTGAACTAGAACTGAACTAGAACTGAACTAGAACTGAACTAGAACTGAACTAGAACTGAACTAGAACTGAACTAGAACTGAACTAATGAACAAGAACTGAACTAGAACTGAACTAGAACTGAACTAGAACTGAACTAACTAGAACTGAACTAGAACTGACTAGAACTGAACTAAGAACTAGAACTGAACTAGAACTGAACTAGAACTGAACTAGAACTGAACTAGAACTGAACTAGAACTGAACTAGAACTGAACTAGAACTGAACTAGAACTGAACTAGAACTGAACTAGACTAACTAGAACTAACAGAACTGAACTAGAACTGAACTAGAACTGAACTAGAACTGAACTAGAACTGAACTAGAACTGAACTATAGAACTGAACTAGAACTGACTAGAACTGAACTAGAACTGAACTAAACTGAACTAGAACTGAACTAGAACTGACTAGAACTGAACTAGAACTGAACTAACTGAACTCGAGACTAGAACTTGAACTAGAACTGAACTAGAACTGAACTAGAACTGAACTAGAACTGAACTAGAACTGAACTAGAACTGAACTAGAAACTGAACTAGAACTGAACTAAGAAACTGAACTAGAACTGAACTAGAAAACTGAACTAGAACTGAACTAGAACTGAACTAGAACTAGAACTGAACTAGAACTGAACTAGAACTGAACTAGAACTGAACTAGAACTGAAACTAAGAACTGAACTAGAACTGAACTAGAACTGAATGACTAGAACTAAAACTGAATAGAACTGAAACTAGAACCGAACTTGAACTAGAATTAAACTAGAACTGATCTACAAACTGAACTAAAACTGAAACCAGATCTTAACTAAAAGACAATTTATGGAAAGCTCTCTTTATATTAAGAAAATTCTATTTTTTCTTGTTTTTGAAAAATGCGGTTAAGCCCTTTTACCTAGTTACACATATTTTCAATTATAATTACAAGTAGTTGAATAATATTTTTTATGAATTAATAGAGGTTAGTTAATTTTTTGTACGCAAAATATTACAACAAATGAAAACAATTGTTTAAAAAATAACTTAATTAAATGTGCATTAAATTAAATTATACTAAAAGAAAAAAAATTCAACAAAATTGACATAAAAAAAAACAATAAGCTAAGAATATCTAATAACAAAGTGTCAGATATGTTGGTTTATTTTTAGTTAAAACACTCGTAAATAAATGCAAGTCTTTATTTAACAAATAAATATTTGAAATATTTCCTTAATTTTTGTTTTTTTTTTGGGGGGAATATTAAATTGAAATAAATTTTACATAATATTGCTAAATTGTGAATTTTTAAAACAAGTAAATTGAGTAATATAACGTAATGATTTTTCTACAATAAAAATATTATTCTTGTAAAGCGACAAAAAAAAAAATTATTAATACTAATAACATAAACGTTATTTATTTAATAACTTGCCACGAATTGAAAACATGTGTCACCAAACTGCAATTATTGGTCGTATTAAAGAGATCCATGTTTGTTGCCTAAGTCTTTTGTTTTTGACAGCGGCCATTGTTTTAGCAGGCACACTACAGTTGATGAATTAAATTAGCTCGATTAGTTTGGTAAGAGGTTAGTTCTAAAGTAGTATAAATAGTTTTATTATCATTTTGAAATTACGAAAATATTGTAACATTTACTATAGTGATAAACAAATTCTATATCGATTAAACAAACTATTACAATTTCACATAATCAATTTTTTACAGAAAAAATTATAAATGTGAATTAAAAATTCACTTTGAAACTCATGCATGATTTGTCTCTTTTTTAATATTTTTATTTCAAATTTTTTGCTAAAGCTCAAGCGGCTTATTACTAGTGACTTTTTGTTTAACTATTATCATGTTACTTTTTTTGTTTATTAAAACTATAAGCAGTACTTTCCATGATTAATTTAATTTAGATTATTTTTATCTTTTCAACATGAAGTTCATGTTTTATTGCACGTCCACTGACTGAGACAAAACGTTTTAAAATTTATGTTTGAATTAATGTTAGTTGGTTAGCGGTAGATTGTCTATGAGTCTTAAGAAAAAAATACCCACTTGTTAAAAGGCCTCGACTACTGTTTTTTCTCATTTAATGGCTTTAACAACTTTACTTACATATGTTGTCGAGTTGTAGCAAATAATGTGTAAAATAAAAATTAAATAGTGCTTTAATTGCCGCTTTAAATTAAATCATAATCATTTCAATGATTATCTCAATTGTAGCCAAAAAACAGCTAAAATTAAAATAATGATGTGTGAATTTAGTATTATTAAAATAAAAAACTACTTTGTTGAAGAACCCTGTAAAAATTGTTAAACATACTCACTATAGAGGTCATCATTCAAATTAGTGAAAAATAAGTGAACCATAAAATAGTTTTATTAAGTTGTCATAATACATAGAATCTTAAATAACACTCTACTTGATAAAATCGAGCAAATCAGTGATCAATCATATTTTCTATAAAAATTAATTTTTATATGAACAATCTGAAATTGATTGCAGTTTTTTAAATAACATTATGATGCGAAAACCTTAAACAACATTTCAATGGATAAAACAGTGAAAATGTGTTTTCTTCCCATATATAAAAATAAAATTTCATACTAAAATCTAGAAATGAACTAGAACTAAACTAGAACTGAACTAGAACTGAACTAGAAATGAACTAGAACTGAACTAGAACTGAACTAGAACTGAACTAGAACTGAACTAGAACTGAACTATAACTGAACTAGAACTGAACTAGAACTGAACTAGAACTGAACTAGAACTGAACTAGAACTGACTAGAACTGAACTAGAACTGAACTCGAACTGAACTAGAACTGAACTAGAACTGAACTAGAACTGAACTAGAACTAGAACTAGAACTAGAACTGAACTAGAACTGAACTAGAATTGAACTAGAACTGAACTAGAACTGAACTAGAACTGAACTAGAACTGAACTAGAACTGAACTAGAACTGAACTAGAACTGAACTAGAACTGAACTAGAACTGAACTAGAACTGAACTAGAACTGAACTAGAACTGAACTAGAACTGAACTAGAACTGAACTAGAACTGAACTAGAACTGAACTAGAACTAAACGAGAACTGAACTAGAACTGAACTAGAACTGAACTAGAACTGAACTAGAACTGAACTAGAACTGAACTAGAACTAAACTAGAACTGAGCTAGAACTGAACTAGTACTGAACTAGAACTGAACTAGAACTGAACTAGAACTGAACTAGAACTGAACTAGAACTGAACTAGAACTGAACTAGAACTGAACTAGAACTGAACTAGAACTGAACTAGAACTGAACTAGAACTGAACTAGAACTGAACTAGAACTGAACTAGAACTGAACTGAACTAGAACTGAACTAGAACTGAACTAGAACTGAACTAGAACTGAACTAGAACTGAACTAGAACTAGAACTGAACTAGAACTGAACTAGAACTGAACTAGAATTGAACTAGAACTGAACTAGAACTGAACTAGAACTGAACTAGAACTGAACTAGAACTGAACTAGAACTGAACTAGAACTGAACTAGAACTGAACTAGAACTGAACTAGAACTGAACTAGAACTGAACTAGAACTGAACTAGAACTGAACTAGAACTGAACTAGAAACTAGAACTGAACTAGAACTGAACTAGAACTGAACTAGAACTGAACTAGAACTGAACTAGACTGAACTAGAACTGAACTAGAACTGAACTAGAACTGAACTAGAACTGAACTAGAACTGAACTAGAACTGAACTAGAACTGAACTGGAACTGAACTAGAACTAGAACTGAACTAGAACTGAACTAGAACTGAACTAGAATTGAACTAGAACTGAACTAGAACTGAACTAGAACTGAACTAGAACTGAACTAGAACTGAACTAGAACTGAACTAGAACTGAACTAGAACTGAACTAGAACTGAACTAGAACTGAACTAGAACTGAGCTAGAACTGAACTAGAACTGAACTAGAACTGAACTAGAACAGAACTAGAACTGAACTAGAACTGAACTAGAACTGAACTAGAACTGAACTAGAACTGAACTAGAACTGAACTAGAACTGAACTAGAACTGAACTAGAACTGAACTAGAACTGAACTAGAACTGAACTAGAACTGAACTAGAACTGAACTAGAACTGAACTAGAACTGAACTAGAACTGAACTAGAACTGAACTAGAACTGAACTAGAACTGAACTAGAACTGAACTAGAACTGAACTGAACTGAACTAGAACTGAACTAGAACTGAACTAGAACTGAACTAGAACTGAACTAGAACTGAACTAGAACTGAACTAGAACTGAACTAGAACTGAAACTGAACTGAACTAGAACTGAACAGAACTGAACTGAACTAGAACTGAACTAGAACTGAACTAGAACTGAACTAGAACTGAACTAGAACTGAACTAGAACTGAACTAGAACTGAACTAGAACTGAACTAGAACTGAACTAGAACTGAACTAGAACTGAACTAGAACTGAACTAGAACTGAACTAGAACTGAACTAGAACTGAACTAGAACTGAACTAGAACTGAACTAGAACTGAACTAGAACTGAACTAGAACTGAACTAGAACTGAACTAGAACTGACTAGAACTGAACTAGAATTGAACTAGAATTGAACTAGAACTGAACTAGAACTGATTTAGAACTGAACTAGAACTGAACTTGAACGAAAACTACACTCCTAAAGTCGAGGAACATATATCCTTTAACAATTCTCCAATTGAGGAAAAATTAAAATTTTAATTTCTGATTTTTCAGTAAAATGTCATCCAGTGATAATTTAAATTGGTTTCTATCAATAAAAGGAAATAATAGCTTTTTACGTATATTTTTTTATTTACAAGATTTTCAAAAAAACTAGCTTAATATTTGCTAATTTTTTTTGTCTTTAAATATTTACATTATAATGATTATGAGTAGTACTTAGGTGGAAACAAACGACTTTCATTTTTGTTAAAAATAATAATTCGGCTAGAAAAAACTCAAAAATATTATAAAAAATCTCAAAGAAAACCATTAATGAAATATGCAATAAATATACAGGTACACATAACACTCTCTCATTCTCTCACTTTGTTCTCTAGTGTTTGATTTTTCATAAAGTAAATCTCAAATATACTCTCTTAAAAATGAATTTATAATGTTTTAAATGACAAGATTTCAAAGACGAAATGAGTTTTAAATTAAATTATAGTAAAAATGATGAAGTTTCAAAAGAGCACTGTTAGCGAAAGTCATAAACATAATTTAATCGTTGGCAGGTGAACACAATTAAAAATATGATGAAATTTCAAACAAGGAATCAATGTAAGTATTCGAATATTTAATGATAGATGGAGTGACCATAACCGGCATGACCATAAGACAAACCATGACCCAAACCATAAGCAGGAGCAGCATAAACTGGAGCAGCATAAGACTTAATAACAGGAGCGGCTACTACAGCAGGAGCAGCATGAACTACTGGGTAGGCTCTTTGAGAGATTTTATAGGTGTTGGCATAAGAGGTGGCAACGGGAGCATAGGCCTTAACTAGAGGAGCATGCACTACAGCAGGTGCAGCATAGGTCTTAATAACAGGAGCAGCATGCACAACAGGGCGGCTACTACAGAAGTATGATAGGCAGGAGCCGATAGACCATAACCAACCCAAGTAGCCAGCAGAGGCAACAGCGAAGATAGCGGAGAATACAGCAATCTAGAATTTCAGTGGAGATTATAATATATATTTTTTTTTAATTTTTATAAAACTTCAGAAAAAAACTTTGTTTGAGTTATATCTTTTAAAATTTGTAAGAAAGGTAATTTAGATTTTTATGTATTGTTAATGACTTTAAAAACCCATTTCTATGATATCCATATTGCTTTAATTATTTCTTTATGAATGTGGTGAAGGTAACCTAACTGTCATGTTTGAAATTAAATACACAATATGCATATCAAACTTATTGTTTGGTTGAGTGTATATTATGTCTATGTTGACAGAACACAAAAATTTGTAAATTTCAGAAGGCCTGCCATACAAAGTTTTAGAAAAAAACTTAGTTTTTGAGTTATAACTTTAAAATTATAAGAAATTATATTTAAATTTTATATTCAGTTAATAGACTTTGAAAACCCGTTTATATGATACCCATATTGCTTTAGATATTCTCATTATGAAAATGGGGAAGGTAACCTAATTGACATATTTGGTATTTAATACACAATGCATATCAAACTTATTATTTTGTTGAGTTATACGTCTATGTTGACAGAATATAACATTTTTAAATTTCAGAATGCCTGCAAACAATGTTTTAGAAAAAACTTACTTTTGAGTTATAACTTTTAAAATTAATAAAAATATATGTAGAATTTTATATGGAGTTAATAGACTTTGAAAACCTATTCTATGATCCCATATTGCTTTAGTTATTCTCATTCGGATAATGGGGAAGGTAACCTACTTGACAGATTTGGTACTAAATACACAATATGTATATCAAACTTCTTATTTTGTTGAGCATGTTACGCTTATGTTGACAGAACATAAAAATGTTTAAATTTCAGAAGGCCTGCCATACAAAGTTTTATAAAAAACATAGTTTTTGAGTTATAACTTTTAAAATGAATATGAAAGATATGTAGATTTTTGTATTGCTTTTAGTTATTCTTATTTGGGAAGTGGGGAAGGTAACCTAATTGACAGATTTGGTACTTAATCACAACATGCATATCAAACTTCTTATTTTGTCGAGCATGTTACGTCTATGTTGACAAAAAATACAAATTTTTTAAATTTCAGAAGACCTGTCATACATACAAAGTTTTTAAAAAAAAATGAGTTTTGAGTTATAACTTATAAAATTAATATGAAATATATGTATATTTTTGCATGAAGTTAGTAAACTTCGAAAAACCTTTACTATGTTGCCCATATTGCTTTAGTTATTCTCATTTGGAAATGGGGAAGGTGACCTACTTGACAGATGGTACTAAATACACAATATGCTATCAAACTTATTATTATATTGAGCGTATTACGTCTATGTTGACAAAACATAAAAATTTTTAAATTTCAGAAGGCCTACCATACAGAGTTTTAGAAAAAACTTAGTTTTTGAGTTATAACTTTTAAATTTAATAAGAAATGATATGTAGATTTTTGTATGAAGTTAGTAGAATTCGAAAAACCTTTTCTATGATACCCATATTGCTTTAGTTTTCCCATTTCAAAAATGGGGAAGGTAACCTACTTGCAAGATTTAGTACTAAATACACAATATGCATATCAAACTTATTATTTTATTGAGTGTATTACGTCTATGTTGACAGAATGTAAAAACTTTTATATTTTAGAAGGCCTGCCATACAAAATTTTATAAAAACTTAGTTTTTGAGTTATAACTTTTAAAATTAATAAGAAATATGTGTGGATTTTTATGAAGTTAATAGACTTCGAAAATCTTTACTATGATACCCATATTGCTATAGTTAATTTCATATGAAAATGGGGAAGGTAACCTAACTGTCAGATTTGGTTTTAAATACACAATAGTATGTCAAACTTATTATTTTGGTAAGTATGTTGATACAACAAAAAAAATTTAAATTTTAGAAGGTCTCCCATACTGATTTTTTTTTAAACACTTTCACACAGATTTTTTATATTAAAAACACTTTTAAATTTGTTGCACTGTTAATAAAGCATTAGAATTGTTTCTAACTAATTTATTTATCCATTAGCACTTATTCCAATCACGTATTTAGAAACACATTTGTATTATTTGATTAATTTTTAATTGCAAACTAAAACAAATTTCATGTAAATGTCTTAAAAATTTTATAACAAACACTTAGTTAGACACTTTACGTTACAAAATTTTTTTATAAATAAGGCATTTACATCCTTTATCTCCTCTTACCAATTTGCATTTTGTTAAAATTATTTTTTTTAAAATAACGTTTTTAAAAGAAAAGAAGTAGTTAATGTTTTAAAGCTTAAAGCAACTATGGTTTGATTCATTGTGACAACAGCATGCTATATTTATAGGTCTTTTTTAATGTTAAGAAAATCAAAAACAAAATCAAACAATAAAGAAAAAATACAAACAAAATACAGAGAAAAAAAAAAAACAGCAAAGCAATACAAATACACAATTCTTAAATGAGACTTTGTAACAAATATCTATGAATTTACCAGCAACGATATATGTACATTTCACACAAAGATTTTTCCATGCTATAGCTTTGCAAAAATCCCCCAGTTAACAGAGGGTGGCTTAAAACGAGTAACATACAATACTTTCAATTTTTTTTGTATTTGCTTTTGATTTCTTTGATTTTGCTTAAGAATTTTATTTTTGGTTTTTCGTGTTTTCATTATTTCTTTCTTAACCGGAAACCTTTTAAAAATTAGCGGTTTTTAAAGCCGGCTTAAGTTGCATGCAGACAGAAAAAATAAAATCATGCAGTTGTTTTAATTTTATGTTTTTAGCTTAAGACAACTGCGGTGTGTTCCTTTTTGGGGTTTGTACAAAAAGCAAAAAAAAAAATACTAAACAAATCTTTGTGTTTTATGCTTTAGTAATTGATTTAATTATTTTATTAACAATCAACTTATTTTAATTGTCAATTTTATGATTTGTTTTGTTTTCATGTTTTTTTTACAAACAAATTAAGTTTAATTAATTAAATTTTTTTGTTGCTACATTTACAAATTAATTAAACTTTAGTCTTCACTGTTGTTATACATTACAATGGGAAGTTTCTCAATAATTTCCCAAATTGGGAAGAGAAAAATATCTCTCAAATGGACAAATTTTCTACAGGAGATGTCTTCCCAATGGGAACAAAGTTTCTCCCAAATTTTCTATATAAAAGTTTCTCTTCATGTGGGTCAAATTGTCTATAGAAAAGTTTCTCTCAAATGAGACAATTTTCTATAGAAAAGTTTTCCCAAATGGGAACAAATTTCTATTCTCTCTAAAATGGGACAAATTTTCTATAGAAAAGTTTCTCCCAAATTGGACAAATCTTCTATAGAAAAGTTCTCCCATTCTTCTATAGAAAATTTCTCTCAATCACAAATCTTCTATAGAAAAGTTTCTCCCTGGAAAACTTTTCTATAGAAGATTTGTCCGATTGGGAGAAAAACTTTTCTATAGAAGATTTGTCCAATTTGGGAGAAACTTTCTATAGAAGATTTGTCCAATTTGGGAGAAACTTTTCTATAGAAATTTGTCCCATTTTAGAGATAGAAAATTTGTCCCATTGGGAAAAACTTTTCTATAGAAATTTGTCTCATTTGAGAGAACTTTTCTATAGACAATTTGACCCACATGGAAGAAACTTTTATATAGAAAATTTGGGAGAAACTTTGTTCCCATTGGGAAGACACTCTCCTGTAGAAAATTTGTCCATTTGAGAGATATTTTCTCTTCCCAATTTGGGAAATTATTGAGAAACTTCCCATTGTAATGTATAACAACAGTGAAGACTAAAGTTTAATTAATTGTAAATGTAGCAACAAAAAAATTTAATTAATTAACTTAATTTGTTGTAAAAAAAACATGAAAACAAACAAATCATAAAATTGACAATTAAAATAAGTTGATTGTTAATAAATAATTAAATCAATTACTAAAGCATAAAACACAAAGATTTGTTTAGTATTTTTTTTTTTGCTTTTTGTACAAAACCCCAAAAAGGAACACACCGCAGTTGTCTTAAGCTAAAAACATAAAATTAAACAACTGCATGATTTTATTTTTTCTGTCTGCATGCAACTTAAGCCGGCTTTAAAAACCGCTAATTTTAAAAGGTTTCCGGTAAGAAAGAAATAATGAAAACCGAAAAACCAAAAATAAAATTCTTAAGCAAAATCAAAGAAATCAAAAGCAAATACAAAAAAAATTGAAAAGTATTGTATGTTACTCGTTTTAAGCCACCTCTGTTAACTGGGGGATTTTTGCAAAGCTATAGCATGGAAAAATCTTTGTGTGAAATGTACATACATATCGTTGCTGGTAAATTCATAGATATTTGTTACAAAGTCTCATTTAAGAATTGTGTATTTGTATTGCTTTTGCTGTTTTTTTTTTTCTCTGTATTTTAGTTGTATTTTTTCTTTATTGTTTGATTTGTTTTTGATTTTTCTTAACATTAAAAAAGACCTATAAATATAGCATGCTGTTGTCACAATGAATCAAACCATAAGTTGCTTTAAGCTTTAAAACATTAAACTACTTCTTTTCTTTTAAAAACGTTATTTAAAAAAATAATTTTAACAAAATGTTCAAATTGGTAAGAGGAGATAAAGGATGTAAATGCCTTATTTATAAAAAATTTTGTAACGTAAAAGTGTCTAACTAAGTGTTTGTTTATAAAATTTTTAAGACATTTACATGAAATTTGTTTTAGTTTGCAATTAAAAATTAATCAAATAATACAAATGTGTTTCTAAATACGTGATTGGAATAAGTGCTAATGGATAAATAAATTAGTTAGAAACAATTCTAATGCTTTATTTAACAGTGCAACAAATTTAAAAGTGTTTTAAATATAAAAAATCTGTGTGAAAGTGTTTAAAAAAAATCAGTATGGGAGACCTTCTAAAATTTAAATTTTTTTGTTGTATCAACATACTTACCAAAATAATAAGTTTGACATACATATTGTGTATTTAAAACCAAATCTGACAGTTAGGTTACCTTCCCCATTTTCATAATGAAATTAACTATAGCAATATGGGTATCATAGTAAAGATTTTTCGAAGTCTATTAACTTCATATAAAAATCCCACATATTTTTCTTATTAATTTTAAAAGTTATAACTCAAAAACTAAGTTTTTATAAAATTTTGTATGGCAGGCCTTCTAAAATATAAAAGTTTTTACATTCTGTCAACATAGACGTAATACACTCAATAAAATAATAGTTTGATATGCATATTGTGTATTTAGTACTAAATCTTGCAAGTAGGTTACCTTCCCCATTTTTGAAATGGGAATAACTAAAGCAATATGGGTATCATAGAAAAGGTTTTTCGAATTCTACTAACTTCATACAAAAATCTACATATCATTTCTTATTAAATTTAAAAGTTATAACTCAAAAACTAAGTTTTTTCTAAAACTCTGTATGGTAGGCCTTCTGAAATTTAAAAATTTTTATGTTTTGTCAACATAGACGTAATACGCTCAATATAATAATAAGTTTGATATGCATATTGTGTATTTAGTACCAAATCTGTCAAGTAGGTCACCTTCCCCATTTTCCAATGAGAATAACTAAAGCAATATGGGCAACATAGTAAAGGTTTTTCGAAGTTTACTAACTTCATGCAAAAATCTACATATATTTTCATATTAATTTTATAAGTTATAACTCAAAACTCATTTTTTTTAAAAACTTTGTATGTATGACAGGTCTTCTGAAATTTAAAAATTTGTATTTTTTGTCAACATAGACGTAACATGCTCGACAAATAAGAAGTTTGATATGCAGTTGTGTATTAAGTACCAAATCTGTCAATTAGGTTACCTTCCCCACTTCCCAAATAAGAATAACTAAAGCAATACAAAATCTACATATCTTTTCATATTCATTTTAAAGTTATAACTCAAAAACTATGTTTTTTATAAAACTTTGTATGGCAGGCCTTCTGAAATTTAAACATTTTTATGTTCTGTCACATAAGCGTAACATGCTCAACAAATAAGAAGTTTGATATACATATTGTGTATTTAGTACCAATCTGTCAAGTAGGTTACCTTCCCCATTATCCGAATGAGAATAACTAAAGCATATGGGTATCATAGAATAGGTTTCTCAAAGTCTATTACTCCATATAAAATTCTACATATATTTTTATTAATTTTAAAAGTTATAACTCAAAAGTAAGTTTTTTCTAAAACATTGTTTGCAGGCATTCTGAAATTTAAAAATGTTTATATTCTGTCAACATAGACGTAATATACTCAACAAAATAATAGTTTGATATGCATATTGTGTATTAAATACCAAATATGTCAATTAGGTTACCTTCCCCATTTTCATAATGAGAATCTAAAGCAATATGGGTATCATATAAACGGGTTTTCAAAGTCTATTAACTGAATATAAAAATTTAAATATAATTTCTTATTAATTTTAAAGTTTAACTCAAAAACTAAGTTTTTTCTAAAACTTTGTATGGCAGGCCTTCTGAAATTTACAAATTTTTGTGTTCTGTCAACATAGACATAATACACTCAACCAAACAATAAGTTTGATATGCATATTGTGTATTTAATTTCAAACATGACAGTTAGGTTACCTTCACCACATTCATAAAATAAATTAAAGCAATATGGATATCATAGAAATGGGTTTTAAAGTCAATTAACAATACATAAAATCTAAATTACCTTTCTTACAAATTTTAAAGATATAACTCAAAACAAATTTTTTTTCTGAAGTTTTATAAAAATTAAAAAAAAATATATTTATAATCTCCACTGAAATTCTAGATTGCTGTATTCTCCGCTATCTTCGCTGTTGCCTCTGCTGGCTACTTGGGTGGTTATGGTCTATCGGCTCCTGCCTATCATACTTCTGTAGTAGCCGCCCTGTTGTGCATGCTGCTCCTGTTATTAAGACCTATGCTGCACCTGCTGTAGTGCATGCTCCTCTAGTTAAGGCCTATGCTCCCGTTGCCACCTCTTATGCCAACCTATAAAATCTCTCAAAGAGCCTACCCAGTAGTTCATGCTGCTCCTGCTGTAGTAGCCGCTCCTGTTATTAAGTCTTATGCTGCTCCAGTTTATGCTGCTCCTGCTTATGGTTTGGGTCATGGTTTGTCTTATGGTCATGCCGGTTATGGTCACTCCATCTATCATTAAATATTCGAATACTTACATTGATTCCTTGTTTGAAATTTCATCATATTTTTAATTGTGTTCACCTGCCAACGATTAAATTATGTTTATGACTTTCGCTAACAGTGCTCTTTTGAAACTTCATCATTTTTACTATAATTTAATTTAAAACTCATTTCGTCTTTGAAATCTTGTCATTTAAAACATTATAAATTCATTTTTAAGAGAGTATATTTTAGATTTACTTTATGAAAAAATCAAACACTAGAGAAAAAGTGAGAGAATGAGAGAGTGTTATGTGTACCTGTATATTTATTGCATATTTCATTAATGGTTTTCTTTGAGATTTTTTATAATTTTTTGAGTTTTTTCTAGCCGAATTATTATTTTAACAAAAATGAAATCGTTTGTTTCCACTAAGTACTACTCATAATCATTATAATGTAAATATTTAAAGACAAAAAAATTAGCAATATTAAGCTAGTTTTTTGAAAATCTTGTAAATAAAAAATATACGTAAAAGCTATTATTTCCTTTTATTGATAGAAACCAATTTAAATTATCAACTGGATGACATACTTTTACTGAAAATCAGAAATTACAATTTTAATTTTTCCTCAATTGGAGAATTGTTAAAGGATATATGTTCCTCGACTTTAGGATGTGTAGTTTTCGTTCAAGTTCAGTTCTAGTTCAGTTCTAAATCAGTTCTAGTTCAGTTCTAGTTCAATTCTAGTTCAATTCTAGTTCAGTTCTAGTTCAGTTCTAGTTCAGTTCTAGTTCAGTTCTAGTTCAGTTCTAGTTCAGTTCTAGTTCAGTTCTAGTTCAGTTCTAGTTCAGTTCTAGTTCAGTTCTAGTTCAGTTCTAGTTCAGTTCTAGTTCAGTTCTAGTTCAGTTCTAGTTCAGTTCTAGTTCAGTTCTAGTTCAGTTCTAGTTCAGTTCTAGTTCAGTTCTAGTTCAGTTCTAGTTCAGTTCTAGTTCAGTTCTAGTTCAGTTCTAGTTCAGTTCAGTTCTGTTCAGTTCTAGTTCAGTTCTAGTTCAGTTCTAGTTCAGTTTAGTTCTTCTAGTTCAGTTCTAGTTCAGTTCTAGTTCAGTTCTAGTTCAGTTCTAGTTCAGTTCTAGTTCAGTTCTAGTTCAGTTCTAGTTCAGTTCTAGTTCAGTTCTAGTTCAGTTCTAGTTCAGTTCTAGTTCAGTTCTAGTTCAGTTCTAGTTCAGTTCTAGTTCAGTTCTAGTTCAGTTCTAGTTCAGTTCTAGTTCAGTTCTAGTTCAGTTCTAGTTCAGTTCTAGTTCAGTTCTAGTTCAGTTCTCTAGTTCAGTTCTAGTTCAGTTCTAGTTCAGTTCTAGTTCAGTTCTAGTTCAGTTCTAGTTCTGTTCTAGTTCAGTTCTAGTTCAGTTCTAGTTCAGTTCTAGCTCAGTTCTAGTTCAGTTCTAGTTCAGTTCTAGTTCAGTTCTAGTTCAGTTCTAGTTCAGTTCTAGTTCAGTTCTAGTTCAGTTCTAGTTCAGTTCTAGTTCAGTTCTAGTTCAGTTCTAGTTCATTCTAGTTCAGTTCTAGTTCAGTTCTAGTTCATTCTAGTTCTAGTTCAGTTCCAGTTCAGTTCTAGTTCAGTTCTAGTTCAGTTCTAGTTCAGTTCTAGTTCAGTTCTAGTTCAGTTCTAGTTCAGTTCTAGTTCAGTTCTAGTTCAGTTCTAGTTCAGTTCTAGTTCAGTTCTAGTTCAGTTCTAGTTCAGTTCTAGTTCAGTTCTAGTTCAGTTCTAGTTCAGTTCTAGTTCAGTTCTAGTTCAGTTCTAGTTCAGTTCTAGTTCAGTTCTAGTTCAGTTCTAGTTCAGTTCTAGTTCAGTTCTAGTTCAGTTCTAGCAGTTCAGTTCAGTTCTAGTTCAGTTCTAGTTCAATTCTAGTTCAGTTCTAGTTCAGTTCTAGTTCAGTTCTAGTTCTAGTTCAGTTCTAGTTCAGTTCTAGTTCAGTTCTAGTTCAGTTCTAGTTCAGTTCTAGTTCTAGTTCAGTTCTAGTTCAGTTCTAGTTCAGTTCTAGTTCAGTTCTAGTTCAGTTCTAGTTCAGTTCTAGTTCAGTTCTAGTTCAGTTCTAGTTCAGTTCTAGTTCAGTTCTAGTTCAGTTCTAGTTCAGTTCTAGTTCAGTTCTAGTTCAGTTCTAGTTCAGTACTAGTTCAGTTCTAGCTCAGTTCTAGTTTAGTTCTAGTTCAGTTCTAGTTCAGTTCTAGTTCAGTTCTAGTTCAGTTCTAGTTCAGTTCTAGTTCAGTTCTCGTTTAGTTCTAGTTCAGTTCTAGTTCAGTTCTAGTTCAGTTCTAGTTCAGTTCTAGTTCAGTTCTAGTTCAGTTCTAGTTCAGTTCTAGTTCAGTTCTAGTTCAGTTCTAGTTCAGTTCTAGTTCAGTTCTAGTTCTAGTTCAGTTCTAGTTCAGTTCTAGTTCAGTTCTAGTTCAGTTCTAGTTCAGTTCTAGTTCAATTCTAGTTCAGTTCTAGTTCAGTTCTAGTTCAGTTCTAGTTCTAGTTCAGTTCTAGTTCAGTTCTAGTTCAGTTCTAGTTCAGTTCGAGTTCAGTTCTAGTTCAGTTCTAGGTCAGTTCTAGTTCAGTTCTAGTTCAGTTCTAGTTCAGTTCTAGTTCAGTTCTAGTTCAGTTCTAGTTCAGTTATAGTTCAGTTCTAGTTCAGTTCTAGTTCAGTTCTAGTTCAGTTCTAGTTCAGTTCTAGTTCAGTTCTAGTTCATTTCTAGTTCAGTTCTAGTTCAGTTCTAGTTTAGTTCTAGTTCATTTCTAGATTTTAGTATGAAATTTTATTTTTATATATGGAAGAAAACACATTTTCACTGTTTTATCCATTGAAATGTTGTTTAAGGTTTTCGCATCATAATGTTATTTAAAAAACTGCAATCAATTTCAGATTGTCATATAAAAATTAATTTTTATAGAAAATATGATTGATCACTGATTTGCTCGATTTTATCAAGTAGAGTGTTATTTAAGATTCTATGTATTATGACAACTTAATAAAACTATTTTATGGTTCACTTATTTTTCACTAATTTGAATGATGACCTCTATAGTGAGTATGTTTAACAATTTTTACAGGGTTCTTCAACAAAGTAGTTTTTTATTTTAATAATACTAAATTCACACATCATTATTTTAATTTTAGCTGTTTTTTGGCTACAATTGAGATAATCATTGAAATGATTATGATTTAATTTAAAGCGGCAATTAAAGCACTATTTAATTTTTATTTTACACATTATTTGCTACAACTCGACAACATATGTAAGTAAAGTTGTAAGCCATTAAATGAGAAAAACAGTAGTGAGGCCTTTTAACAAGGGGTATTTTTTTTTCTTAGGACTCATAGACAATCTACCGCTAACCAACTAACATTAATTCAAACATAAATTTTAAAACGTTTTGTCTCAGTCCGTGGACGTGCAATTTAAAACATGAACTTCATGTTGAAAAGATAAAAATACTCTAAATTAAATTAATCATGGAAAGTACTGCTTATAGTTTAATAAACAAAAAAGTAACATGATAATAGTTAAACAAAAAGTCACTAGTAATAAGCCGCTTGAGCTTTAGCAAAAAATTTGAAATAAAAATATTAAAAAAGAGACAAATCATGCATGAGTTTCAAAGTGAATTTTTAATTCACATTTATAATTTTTTCTGTAAAAAATTGATTATGTGAAATTGTAATAGTTTGTTTAATCGATATAGAATTTGTTTATCACTATAGTAAATGTTACAATATTTTCGTAATTTCAAAATGATACTAAAACATTTTATACTACTTTAGAACTAACCTCTTACCAAACTAATCGAGCTAATTTAATTCATCAACTGTAGTGTGCCTGCTAAAACAATGGCCGCTGTCAAAAACAAAAGACTTAGGCAACAAACATGATCTCTTTAATACGACCAATAATTGCAGTTTGGTGACACATGTTTTCAATTCGTGGCAAGTTATTAAATAAATAACGTTTATGTTATTAGTATTAATAATTTTTTTTTTTTGTCGCTTTACAAGAATAATATTTTTATTGTAGAACAATCATTACGTGTATATTACTCAATTTACTTGTTTTAAAATTCACAATTTAAGCATATTATGTAAAAATTTATTTCAATTTAATATTCCCCCCAAAAAAAAAACAAAAATTAAGGAAAATATTTCCAATATTTATTGTTAAATAAAGACTTGCATTTATTTACGAGTGTTTTAACTAAAAATAAACCAACATATCTGACACTTTGTTATTAGATATTCTTAGCTTATTGTTTTTTTTTATGTCAATTTGTGTGAATTTTTTTTTCTTTTAGTATAATTTAATTTAATGCACATTTAATTAAGTTATTTTTTAAACAATTGTTTCATTTGTTGTAATATTTTGCGTACAAAAAATTAAACTACCTCTATTAATTCATAAAAAATATTATTCAACTACTTGTAATTATAATTGAAAATATGTGTAACTAGGTAAAAGGGCTTAACCGCATTTTCAAAACAAGAAAAATAGAATTTTCTTAATATAAAGAGAGCTTTCCATAAATTGTCTTTCTAGTTAAGATCTGGTTCAGTTTTTAGTTCAGTTGGTAGATCAGTTCTAGTTTTAATTCTAGTTCAAGTTCGGGTTCTAGTTCAGTTCTAATTCAGTTCTAGTTCAGTTCTAGTTCAGTTCTAGTTCAGTTCTAGTTCAGTTCTAGTTCAGTTCTAGTTCAGTTCTAGTTCAGTTCTAGTTCAGTTCTAGTTCTAGTTCAGTTCTAGTTCAGTTCTAGTTCAGTTCTAGTTCAGTTCTAGTTCAGTTCTAGTTCAGTTCTAGTTCAGTTCTAGTTCAGTTCTAGTTCAGTTCTAGGTTCAGTTCTAGTTCAGTTTATAGTTCTAGTTCTTCTAGTTCAGTTCTAGTTCAGTTCTAGTTCAGTTCCTAGTTCAGTTCTAGTTCAGTTCTAGTTCAGTTCTAGTTCAGTTTCTAGTTCAGTTCTAGTTCAGTTCTAGTTCAGTCTAGTTCAGTTCTAGTTCAGTTCTAGTTCAGTTCTAGTTCAGTTCTAGTTCAGTTCTAGTCGTTCTAGTTCAGTTCTAGTTCAGTTCTAGTTCAGTTCTAGTTCAGTTCTAGTTCAGTTCTAGTTCAGTTCTAGTTCAGTTCTAGTTCAGTTCTAGTTCAGTTCTAGTTCAGTTCTAGTTCTAGTTCAGTTCTAGTTCAGTTCTAGTTCAGTTCTAGTTCAGTTCTAGTTCAGTTCTAGTTCAGTTCTAGTTCAGTTCTAGTTCAGTTCTAGTTCAGTTCTAGTTCAGTTCTAGTTCAGTTCTAGTTCAGTTCTAGTTCAGTTCTAGTTCAGTTCTAGTTCAGTTCTAGTTCAGTTCTAGTTCAGTTCTTGTTCAGATCTAGTTCAGTTCTAGTTCAGTTCTAGTTCAGTTCTAGTTCAGTTCTAGTTCAGTTCTAGTTCAGTTCTAGTTCAGTTCTAGTTCAGTTCTAGTTCAGTTCTAGTTCAGTTCTAGTTCAGTTCTAGTTCAGTTCTAGTTCAGTTCTAGTTCAGTTCTAGTTCAGTTCTAGTTCAGTTCTAGTTCAGTTCTAGTTCAGTTCAGTTCTAGTTCAGTTCTAGTTCAGTTCTAGTTCAGTTCTAGTTCAGTTCTAGTTCAGTTCTAGTTCAGTTCTAGTTCAGTTCTAGTTCTAGTTCAGTTCTAGTTCAGTTCTAGTTCAGTTCTAGTTCAGTTCTAGTTCAGTTCTAGTTCAGTTCTAGTTCAGTTCTAGTTCAGTTCTAGTTCAGTTCTAGTTCAGTTCTAGTTCAGTTCTAGTTCAGTTCTAGTTCAGTTCTAGTTCAGTTCTAGTTCAGTTCTAGTTCAGTTCTAGTTCAGTTCTAGTTCAGTTCTAGTTCAGTTCTAGTTCAGTTCTAGTTCAGTTCTAGTTCAGTTCTAGTTCAGTTCTAGTTCAGTTCTAGTTCAGTTCTAGTTCAGTTCTAGTTCAGTTCTAGTTCAGTTCCAGTTCAGTTCCAGTTCAGTTCCAGTTCAGTTCTAGTTCAGTTCTAGTTCAATTCTAGTTCAGTTCTAGTTCACTTGTAGTTCAGTTCTAGTTCAGACTGGAGTAAAATTTCGACAGTAGTTGTAGGTTTTCTGGAGTCTATAATCGAGACAATGTAAGAATTTTTTAAGAATTTTGAAGTAACTTTATATTAAGTATTTGAACCTTTAAGTGATATTGAACAATTTCCACCAACTACCTTTAAAAAGATGTTAACATTACATTTAAACAACCTCTCTTGTAAGTCTGCAGCATGTTAAAAATTAAAAAAACCTAACCGTCTACAAATATTTGCAACTGATTGAAAATTTCCCACATATTATTATACATATTCATAATTTTTTTTTTTTATTAATTTTTGTTTATTTTTGGTGGGTGATTACAATTCCTTTGTTTTAAATTTTTATTTATTTATTTTTTACAAATTTGTCGTTATGTTTTTGTATTGCATTCATAATCTTACATATTGAACATGCAAATTATATGGTTTGTAATTCGACAACAAACAAATAATCAGTTGTGTTTTTGATTATTTTTATTGTTTTTTTTTTTGCTGTTGGCTCAATTTAATTTTCATGTTAACAAAAGACAAATTTATTTAGAAATTTTTTAAGTTGAGTTTCTCTTAAAAATTATTTTGTTAAAGTACCTGTCGCTGCTACTGATGAATTTAGCATTTTTTAAAATGTTTAAAAGCTTTCTGTTTTGATTGCTTATTTAGTAAGTAATTTTTGTAATAGAGGGCGCTTACGAGGTGAATCTTATTAGTATGTCAAGCTTTGTGTTGGTTTATGTCTTGACTAGATATTAAGTAGAGCTTTAATTCTAAGCTGTAAATTTTTGTGTTAAAAATAATGAAAACAGCGTAATGGAAGTCGTATGTCAAATTTAATTTTGCTTATTAATTTAAGTTCTTAATTATTAACAAAAATAATACGCAAATGAAATTTCTAAATTGTTCTTATATCTTCTTTCCATTAGAAACACTTATTTTTTAAAATAACGTAAATGCAACGAATTTAAGGCAATTTATAAAATGCGCAGATTATTTTTAATTCTTTTCCTTTTTTTAATAAATCACAGACAGAGTCTGTCTGACTGCTTGTAAATACGATACTAAAATAGCAGCAGCCAACATACACACCTAAGTATTGTCTGCATTGCAATGTTTTCCGCCTTTTGTTGGCACTTAAACTACTTATTAAAATAATTGAACTTTCCATTAAATAAATGTGTTGCAGGCAACTTCTAAAGAAAAGACCTCCTTTTTATATGTCGCAATATTTATAACTAGAAATTGCAGGAAGTAGAAAATAAAAAAAAAAAAAAAACGAAGAAAAACTGCGTCGAAGTGGGTCAAGGGTTGTCAAAATCATCAATCAGAGAGAATGCAAACAACATATGCCAGTTACTTAGACTATTGTAGGCTATTAGGACGAGGGGTATAGAGTATTCCTTTTAAGATGTTGAAATGTGAATGCATTGACGTAAATGTAATACCATTGTTCTAGACCTGTTGTTACTAAAAAAAAGGTGTGATAAATTAGAATAATTGTATTCAAAAGTTTCCACAGATTGGTATTGGTTACAATCAATCGTTTCAGAACTTCGAAGGATAAATTTCTAATGTAATGATGTTGATTTTTTCCATAGACAACATGAAATAAATTAAAAGCTAAATAGTTTAATCAGTTCTAGTTCACTTCTAGTTCACTTCTAGTTCAGTTCTAGTTCAGTTCTAGTTCAGTTCTAGTCAGTTCTAGTCAGTTCTAGTTCAGTCTAGTTCAGTTCTAGTTCAGTTCTAGTCAGTTCTAGTCAGTTCTCGTTTCAGTTCTAGTTCAGTTCTAGTTCAGTTCTAGTTCAGTTCTAGTTCAGTTTCTAGTTCAGTTCTAGTTCAGTTCTAGTTCAGTTCTAGTTCAGTTCTAGTTCAGTTCTAGTTCAGTTCTAGTTTCAGTTCTAGTTCAGTTCTAGTTCAGTTCTAGTTCAGTTCTAGTTCAGTTCTAGTTCAGTTCTAGTTCAGTTCTAGTCAGTTCTAAGTTCAGTTCTAGTTCAGTTCTAGTTCGTTTAGTTCAGTTTTTCAGTGCTCAGTTCTAGTTCAGTTCTAGTTTCAGTTCTAGTTCAGTTCTAGTTCAGTTCTAGTTCAGTTTCTAGTTCAGTTCTAGTTCAGTTCTAGTTCAGTTCTAGTTCAGTTCTAGTTCAGTTCTATCAGTTCTAGTTCTTTCTAGTTCAGTTCTAGGTTCAGTTCTAGTTCAGTTCTAGTTTCAGTTCTAGTTCGTTCTAGTTCAGTTCTAGTTCAGTCTAGTTCAGTTCTAGTTCAGGTCTAGTTCAGTTCTAGTTCAGTTCTAGTTACAGTTCTAGTTCAGTTCTAGTTCAGTTCTAGTTCAGTTTCTAGTTCAGTTCTAGTTCAGTTCTAGTTCAGTTCTAGTTTCAGTTCTAGTTCAGTTCTAGTTCAGTTCTAGTTCAGTTCTAGTTCAGTCTAGTTCAGTTCTAGTCAGTTCTAGTTCGTTCTAGTTCAGTTCTAGTTCAGTTCTTAGTTCAGTTTCTAGTTCAGTTCTAGTTTTCAGTTCGTCTAGTCAGTTCTAGTTCAGTTTCTAGTTCAGTTCTAGTTCAGTTTCTAGTTCAGTTCTAGTTCAGTTCTAGTTCATTCTAGTTCAGTTCTAGTTCAGTTCTAGTTCAGTTCGAGTTCAGTTCTAGTTCGTTCAGTTCAGTTGTAGTTCAGTTCTAGTTTAGTTCTAGTTCAGTTCTAGTTCAGTTCTAGTTCAGTTCTAGTTCAGTTCTAGATCAGTGCTAGTTCAGTTCTAGTTCAGTGCTAGTTCAGTTCTAGTTCAATTCTAGTTCATTCTAGTTCAGTTCCAGTTCAGTTCTAGTTCAGGTTCTAGTTCAGTTTCTAGTTTAGTTTCAATTTTACATATATTTTATACATATTAAAATTTTTATAGTTATTTAAAATATGTTAGCTGCAATACAATTACGTAATAGCACGCGCTTTAGGAAACCCATAATCATTATTATTGCTTATTGCAAATCGTTTTAATTCTGACTTCTCAGTCTTGCACTTGTGTTCTTGAGACTTGTTGTAAAATACATATACATATTGAAAAAATATAATTTATAGATAGACTTGTTGCAATTGTTTTTTTTTTCACTTAATACTCTGGCAACGGGTGTTGGTGTCTGTGTTAAAAAGGGAATAATAGTTCTTACAAATGTTCCTTGGTTCCAAGCTGTTTATAAATATAACGTATTTGCGAACACAATTAGAGCGATAGATGAAAGAATGTGAATACCAGGACTTATGCTTCTATATTATTTATTTTAGGTATACAAATCGATTTGTTTAGTATTACTGAAGTCTATGCAGTTTCAGGTTTTAGTTAAAGTTATTGAAAAAATAGAAACCAATTGAAAATTTTTAAAGATTTTTAAGGTTTACAAAAATTTCGCTATCGTTTTTGCATTCCTCAATGTAATTCATCCGTCAACTGCATAACAAGTCTAGTTAAATCTCCTTTTTATCCCTTATTATTTTATTACTATTTATTTTTATTTTTCTTTTTATAATTTGTTCAGTACAAGATTAAATGTGGCAATGAATAATAAAATCATCAGCACCCAGATTTACACCCAAAAGGTTAAGGAAGTTCATATCGAGCACGTGTTGTTGCAGTTGAACAGTGGTTGTATAGGAAAAATATCATTCCTATGACTGGGAAAATATAAAAATTTTAAGAAATGAATAATAATGTTTTCAATTAACAATGGGAAAGTACGTATGAAATTGAAAGACTTATTTTCATGTTTTGAAGGGCAAATATTCATATAATAATTTTACCTCACTGTGAAACATTTTAACACAGTTTATAAAGAAAACCCAATGACTCCATTTTGACCTTTATAAACATGTTGACAAACAAATAGCACGTGAAAACCATTAGTTTGTACATTGAAAATGCAATAAATCATTGTTACTTCAACATACCGCAGAGATCGGCACTCATAGCCATCATTGGTCGATTACCATTATCCAATATAGATGTACACAAAACGACTGTAAGAAATTTTACATTAAATCCAAAAGTGTCCTTACTGTTGTTTCCAAAAATATTTTCAGAGCATTCTCTTTGTACCCATCTCCGATGTTAATATTATCTTTGCAGCTTAATCAACTATCACTCACACTAATGGTATTACGTTTGAAATGTTCTTAAAATTTCCTTTAACAATAACCACACTGAACAATTTACTCATTTCGTTTTTTAACACACTTTTCATAATTTGACCACTGTATTGCATGACCTTGTCATATTTTAATGAACTCTTGCTAATAAATGCACATAATTTTTGCAACATTTCCGCACGTAAAAAGGGTTTTTTAAAAATAATACTTTTTTAATAATTTCATTATGGATAACTTGATTATGCCGAGTATTGACATGAGCTTTTCTTTACTTAATTTAATCCTATTCATTCGTTCACGCCATTCTATTCAGGCCACATGATTGCAATAGTTGTTGCACACGTAAGCTGTATTGTAAATTTTTTAATGAAAAATTTACAATTCTGTTTACTGTGAAACATATTTATAGTGATGTAGAAAGTAATCAACATTTTCTGTAATGCTTTCTCTAGTTCAGAGCAACTTTTTCTAAAAACTTGCTCTAGGTAGAGCAACTTTTTCTGTAAAAACTTGCTCTAGTAGAGAGCAACTTTTTCTATAAAAAACTTGCTCTAGTGTAGAGCAACTTTTTCTATAAAACTTGCTCTAGTGTAGAGCAACTTTTTCTATAAAACTTGCTCTAGTGTAGAGCAACTTTTTCTATAAAACTTGCTCTAGTGTAGAGCAACTTTTTCTATAAAAAACTTGCTCTATAAAAACTTGCTCTAGTGTAGAGCAACTTTTTCTAAAAACTTTCTCTAGTGTAGAGCAACTTTCTCTATAAAAACTTTCTCTAGTGTAGAGCAACTTTTTCTATAAAAACTTGCTCTAGTGTAGAGCAACTTTTTCTATAAAACTTGCTCTAGTAAAGAGCAACTTTTTCTATAAAAAACTTGCTCTAGTAAAGAGCAACTTTTTCTATAAAAAACTTGCTCTAGTGTAGGGCAACTTTTTTTATAAAACTTGCTCTAGTGTAGAGCAACTTTTTTTATAAAACTTGCTCTAGTGTAGAGCAACTTTTTCTATAAAAACTTGCTCTAGTGTAGAGCAACTTTTTCTGTAAAAACTTGCTCTAGTGTAGAGCAACTTTTTCTGTAAAAACTTGCTCTAGTGTAGAGCAAATTTTTCTATAAAAACTTGCTCTAGTGTAGAGCAACTTTTTCTATAAAAACTTGCTCTAGTGTAGAGCAACTTTTTCTATAAAAACTTGCTCTAGTGTAGAGCAACTTTTTCTATAAAAACTTGCTCTAGTGTAGAGCAACTTTTTCTATAAAAACTTGCTCTAGTGTAGAGCAACTTTTTCTATAAAAACTTGCTCTAGTGTAGAGCAACTTTTTCTATAAAAACTTGCTCTAGTGTAGAGCAACTTTTCTATAAAAACTTGCTCTAGTGTAGAGCAACTTTTCTATAAAAACTTGCTCTAGTGTAGAGCAACTTTTTCTATAAAAACTTGCTCTAGTGTAGAGCAACTTTTTCTATAAAAACTTGCTCTAGTGTAGAGCAACTTTTTCTATAAAATCGTGCTCCAGTGGAGAGCAACTTTTTCTATAAAGCTTGCTCTAGTAGAGAGCAACTTTTCTATAAAAAACTTGCTCTAGTGTAGAGCAACTTTTCTATAAAAACTTGCCCTAGTGTAGAGCAACATTTTCTATAAAAACTTGCTCTAGTGTAGATCAACTTTTTCTATAAAAACTTGCTCTAGTGTAGAGCAACTTTATCTATAAAAACTTGCTCTAGTGTAGAGCAACTTTTTCTATAAAAACTTTGCTCTAGTGTACAGCAACTTTATCTATAAAAACTTGCTCTAGTGTAGAGCAACTTTTCTATAAAAACTTGCTCTAGTGTACAGCAACTTTTTCTATAAAAACTTGCTCTAGTGTACAGCAACTTTTTCTATAAAAACTTGCTCTAGTGTAGAGCAACTTTTTCTATAAAAACTTGCTCTAGTGTAGAGCAACTTTTTCTATAAAAACTTGCTCTAGTGTAGAGCAACTTTATCTATAAAAACTTGCTCTAGTGTAGAGCAACTTTTTCTATAAAAACTTGCTCTAGTGTACAGCAACTTTTTCTATAAAAACTTGCTCTAGTGTACAGCAACTTTTTCTATAAAAACTTGCTCTAGTGTAGAGCAACTTTTTCTATAAAAACTTGCTCTAGTGTAGAGCAACTTTTTCTATAAAAACTTGCTCTAGTGTAGAGCAACTTTTTCTATAAAAACTTGCTCTAGTGTAGAGCAACTTTTTCTTTAAAAACTTGCTCTAGTGTAGAGCAACTTTTTCTATAAAAACTTGCTCTAGTGTAGAGCAACTTTTTCTAAAAACTTGCTCTAGTGTAGAGCAACTGTTTCTATAAAAACTTGCTCTAGTGTAGATCAACTTTTTCTATAAAAACTTGCTCTAGTGTAGAGCAACTTTATCTATAAAAACTTGCTCTAGTGTAGAGCAACTTTTTCTATAAAAACTTGCTCTAGTGTACAGCAACTTTTTCTATAAAAACTTGCTCTAGTGTACAGCAATTTTTCTATAAAAACTTGCTCTAGTGTAGAGCAACTTTTTCTACAAAAACTTGCTCTAGTGTAGAGCAACTTTTTCTATAAAAACTTGCTCTAGTGTAGAGCAACTTTTTCTATAAAAACTTGCTCTAGTGTAGAGCAACTTTTTCTTTAAAAACTTGCTCTAGTGTAGAGCAACTTTTTATTTAAAAACTTGCTCTAGTGTAGAGCAACTTTTTCTATAAAAACTTGCTCTAGTGTAGAGCAACTTTTTCTATAAAAACTTGCTCTAGTGTAGAGCAACTTTTTCTATAAAAACTTGCTCTAGTGTAGAGCAACTTTTTCTATAAAATCTTGCTCTAGTGTAGAGCAACTTTTTCTTTAAAAACTTGCTCTAGTGTAGAGCAACTTTTTCTATAAAAACTTGCTCTAGTGTAGAGCAACTTTTTCTATAAAAACTTGCTCTAGTGTAGAGCAATTTTTTCTATAAAAACTTGCTCTAGCGTAGAACAACTTTTTCTATAAAAACTTGCTCTAGTGTAGAGTAACTTTTTCTATAAAAAACTTGCTCTAGTGTAAAGCAATTTTTCTATAAAAACTTGCTCTAATGTAGAGCAACTGTTTCTATAAAAACTTGCTCTAGCGTAGAACAACTTTTTCTATTAAAGCTTTTTCTAGAAAAACTTGTTCTGGTGTAGAGCAACTTATTCCACAAAAACTTTCTCTAGTATAGAGCAACTTTTTGTATAAAAACTTGCTCTAGTGTAAAGCAACTTTTTCTATAAAAACTTGCTCTAGTGTAGGGTAACTTTTCTATAAAAACTTGCTCTAGTGTAGAGCAACTTTTGCTATAAAAAGTTTCTCTGGTGTAAAACAACTTTTTCATAAAAACTTGCTCTAGTGTAGGGTAACTTTTCTATAAAAACTTGCTCTACTGTAGAGCAACTAAAAACTTGCTCTAGTGTAGAGCAACATTTGCAAAAAAAACTTGATCCAGTGTAGGGCAACTTTTGCTATGAAAACTTGAAAACAAACTTTCTCTAGAAAGTTCTATATAATGAAACGGTTTTAACCATATCTATTATTACAGCCTCAGCTGTATTTAAATCGTTTATATATCAAATATTAATATCTAATATAATAATATTATTTTAATAAATTAATACTTTATATTTATTAATTAATAATATTTACACTAACTTTGTCATTACTTAATCTGATACAAATGTTTGATAATAATAAAGGGTAGTTTAAGTATTTAAACATATTCGCATTAAGCACATACAACATGGGCGTGTTTTTCTTAAAATTTACATACGTTTTTAAATTATGCAATCATCTTCATTAATTTATTGACAAAACATCATAGAATATTTTAACAAAGAATGACGAAACTTAAGACAACTTTCCAATTAGTTAAAATAGACAAGCATAAAAAATACGTAAAATTTTTAAAACAAATAAAT
>NW_023996411.1:0-44188 GCF_015586225.1 Lucilia sericata | reverse complement strand
TCATTTAGGGTTTTTCTCCACTGGTTTTACTCATTGGATTTTCAACTATGACTACATGTTTACAATACGCTTTAAGCTCTTTAATGCCCTATATTATTTCAGCATCAGCATTTCTATTGAAATATTCCTTTTTCCAAAGGTCGCACAAAAACAACTACAACACCAACAATAGTAGCAGTAAAAAGTCGAAAAAAAAACACCAACAACTAATCAGTGTAAATAGCAGTGTCACATTTGATTACATTTAAGATTTGTGTGCGTCAGAAAATATTTTGCATTGAAATCTTGACACGAATGAGATTAACTGCTGAGAGAAAGTGTATTTGAGGCTTAAAGCACTTGCTTAGACGTCAAATTATACGTATGATAACCAAACAGAAGGAATTAGCGAACATTTTTGTACTTTAAAATCAAGTTTTGTTATATTCTTACTCGACTGCTGCACAGTTGGGCATCAGTAGACTGGCATTTCTAAACGGCCAGTCTGATCGGAATTTGACATGGACTATTCGAGTTTAAGTTATGAAAATGGATCCCACAACTGCTCCAGGGGCGGCGCTATTGGGGCTCAAAAATATGTAACATTTTTAAACGCGTTCCTTTTTTTGGTTTCCCATCCGATATGAAAGATTTTTATATTTTTGGAAAGCCCCACTGTGTGCTGAATATTGACGATATATATGGCGATACATTAATTTAATTTTATATATAGTAACATGATTAGAGAGGTTAATTATTATATTGGCATTATAGTCGATGGAGACAAAATTTCACTCTAACAAATTTTGTCTTTCAATTTACCTGCTTAAGTAATGCATGTGCAATCATGCACTAATTGAAATATATTAAAGATTCTTAAACTGTTAACTAGCAACATTTGGAGGATGAATAAAGAAAACAGTGTGGTCACCTTTGTCGACTTAAAATGTCCAAAATTCTACTCAAACTACTCGCACGTTATCTAGAAACAACACATAAGAGCAGTTACGTGAGGAAACGAAGATTTTCTCATCTCTTACTTACACAGATTCTTCTGGGATCTTAAAAGCTCTACCATGTCACGTTTAAAAGATAATATAAAAGAACTGAGTAATAGGTACTTCTGAGCGGCATCAGAAGTATGTTAAGCACGGTTTAGCTTAAATCAAGTACAAAACATTTGATTCAAGTACGGATTCATGAAGTTCGAAAAATATAATTAAGGGTTTTTTTTGGGGTCAAAGTGATCTTATTTTGAGAATTTTCGGTTTGATTTAATCTAAAATTGCGGAATAATATCACTTTTAAGATACTTAGATCTAACTTCGATGAATGCCTGACAGTGGTAAAGAAAGTGCTCCAGAGTTCCATTGTCCACTCTACATGCTCTACATTCGTCCGCACGTCCAATTTTGTTTAGATGTGCTCGTAATCCTGTGTGTCCACTCAAAATACGTTCCATCATACAAACCTCGGACTTACTCATTTTGAGCAGATTTCTCGTCTTACTCTCATCAGGGTCACCCCATAGGATCTTTGTGATTCTACCCACCGTTTCATTATTCCAAGAGGCCTCATGGGATTAACTCACCCATATTTTTAATTCAGTTTTTGTTGCGTCGAATGGTTTTGCGTTTGTCAGATTAACTACCTCGAGCTCCCTTCCCTATAAAGCTATTACATTTGCCCTTTCGTTACCAACTACTCCTTAGTGGCAATCCAATCCAATACGGTCTTAGTATAATTCTATCACCTGACATCGCCCTATCTGCTTTCTGGCTATCGGTAAATATATTAAGCGCTGTGGGCGCCATATTTATTCTAATCCAATTTTAAAATTTTAATAAGATTGATTTAGGTATATTTGTGGTTGAATTAATCCCAAAGGTTGCTTGTTTTGAGCTTGATTCATACTTGATTTCTGAATTCAAAAGATTTTTGATCATTTAAACTGTATTTCGTGGGGCCACTTGTATGGCGGCTAAGTGGACCAATATTGTTTATTTTCAATGCCAAACAAACCTTATAATACCGAATCTTAATGCAAAATTGCATGATTTCAACAGACAGAAGGACTTGGCTAGATCGTCTTAGAATTTAATAAGGAACCACACTTGTATACTTTTGTACAAATATTTTGATGTACAAACGAAATGGTAAAATCAATATAAGTAAAATACCCCACATCTTTTTTAATTGTGGGTATAAACACATGCCAAAGTTCTCCAAGTTTCGAAATCGTATAAGCTTTATGTACTAACCATTTCGTTTACAATTTAATTATTCACTTTATATCTTCTTAACTGCAATCTATACAATACTTCTCATTTGAAAGATTTCATTCTCTAAAAATTCAGAGAATTTTATAAAATCTTTTCCTTTGGAATAAATGCATTCAATGATTATGCCTAACAACACTACTTGTAAAAGATATATGTCTGATGTTTATTGAAAATCCTTTTCATTGTCTAAAAATACGAAAAAAAAATCTAAGAAAAGATGAAGATGAAAAACTTTATATTCAATGCAAAAGTAATTTATTGTACAGAGTTGATGTACGTATGAATTTAAGTTTAATATTTACACATGTCAAGCTTGTATGACATATTTCCACATACTTGCTCTTTGACAATGTAAATCTGTATGTGTGTGGAAAAGATAGATGGTACATTTGCATGTATGCAAAATGTCATAGGAAGGAAGTTTTTGAAAGATTTATACACACAATTAAATGGTAAAATCTTAACTCCTCTCATAGTCTACTGAAAGCATTAAATGGATTAAAAATTTCAAAATGGTCATGGTGTATATAACAATTTCTATGAAAAATGAAAATATAAAGGACAATTTCATATATTAAGTTATTGGGAACTATATAAACGATGATAAGAAAATGATTCATATTATAGAACTGAAATCTTTTTGTTAGGCAGACGCATTTTAGTATGTGAGAACTAACAAAGACATTTACAATGTTTTACGAAAATGGAAACAAGGATAACAACATGCAATAGTCCACTCTCTAAAAAGTTTAAAAGTCGATAACAAAAGTAACTTCTAAGAAATTTTTGAGTTGTCTTTTTACTTTAAGATTACATATTATTGAAAGGTCTTTGGTATATCACAGAGATATACTCAAAAATTATAGGAAAAATCATGAGTTTTTTGGCTTATTGACCATATTGTATTAGTTCTAGTTCAAGTTCTAGGTTATGATATGTATCTTAAAGATGGGATAAGATACATATAATGTATGTTAACCTTTATTATAATTTGAACTTTCTGATAATATAACAAACTTTAATAATAAAGGTGTCTTCGCTCTGTTGTGTTTCATATATGGCCCAAAATTGGGGTATTAAATAGTATACGATACGTACAAGAGGTTCGAATTTATCACACAGAGAAAGGTCGTGCCTTTCTAATACTAGCGGACATTGACATTTGTTATCTGTTCATCTGATCTTACATTATAATTTCATTGATTTATTAACATTGATGAAATCAGTTTTTAAGTATTTGGATTGAAGATCATCACGCCTATGTCATCTTTGTCATCAGCATAATTCAGCGATTCCAAGCTTATATGTGGGTTTATTGTCAATGAAAGTTTAAAGACTGCTTCCATAGCAATATGAAGTAACAGCGGCTATAGCAGGCAACATTTACTCCAGAATGTGAACGAAATCTTTGGAAAACATAATTACGCAGTAATACGCTGTACTTAAAATCGCCCTAAAAGTTAGTTAACTTTTAGGTTGGGTTTATAAATACTACTAAAATTCGATTCCGATTCTTTTTCATCCTCTAGGTAGACTTGAGACGGTCTACCACGTGCCCCTGGATCCTTCCATGAAGAACTCAGGTGGCAATTTTTGTACATGGGAGAACCAGTCCATGTACAAGCGCTTTGCTGAAGAACCCGAGCTATCTAATCTCTTGCCATAGTGGCTCCGTTGCGGAATAACAGGCAGCATGGGATCAATCCCAATGCAAACCCGACAAGGAAAAAGTTGAAAACAATCTTCTGGTATACCGGAAGGTGAACACCGTTATGATGTCATGCAAGATTGCATTATTTAAAATGCAATCCCCATCAACTAATGACCCATTTCAGTGCATTCCTTAAACTTTTAAAGCCCGCGCAACAAGTTGAGGGAACGGATCTCAACCATAAGTCGCGTAGCGTGAAACAATATAAATCCTGTTGATATGGCAACAGTATCGAGAACTTCCCTGAAGTAAAAGGTCTACTAAATCAGTACTGGTCTCCTGTCGGGCAGAGGAGTCTTTCCCGCTCGTTCACCAGTTACATCCGTTCCATTCTCAGAGCATAAAGATTTACGGAATTACAGGTTGACCTAGTGTCAACCTAGTACTGGCGCCCTACTTTTGGAAGAGTAAGAAATACTCAACGGGTTCAGGAATCCAGCATAAGTTGCTCTGCCACATCACCCTGTGACATCTGTTCAGATGGCAACAGCACCCGAGAGAGAATCCAGACATATATGACATAGGGTATATCAGTCCTTGAACCAACATTTTCTCCCCGCGAATTTGGGTATAATCCACAGCCACTACGTGGATCTCGAAGGAACCTCAACCAACTGACCAACCAGGACAAGTCCTGCGGGCAACTTCCCACACGTAGTGCCAGATAATATGGTACACTGGTTAGACCCCATGTCAAATCATCATCCGAGGAAAGGCCGAGGATACTTTTGATAATCATCAGTTTATAGTCCCGACAGATTAGAGGTATTGGTAGCACCTATTTCCCCGGGATATTGCAATAACACCAAAGTGGAGATTTCTGCAAGGTAACATGTTACTAGAAAGGCTTGTAAAAACAAAGAAGCGGCTAGCCAGAACAACCTGAACTGTCTCACTAATTGTAAATGTAACAGGAGTCAACCAGTCGCTGATTACTAATAAACAATGACGCAAAAAGACCACCAAGGTGGAAATTTCTCCAAGGTAACATGTTACTAGAAAGGCTTGTAAAAACAAAGAAGCGGCTAGCCAGAACAATCTGAACTATCTCACTAATTGTAAGTGTAACAGGAGTCAACCAGTCGCTGATTACTAATGAACAATGACGCAAAAAGAAAGATATATAGAGAATATCTTGCCTCAAGCGCAACTACTGAAGGCAACAACATTGAATAAACTGTCTTGAGTATATAAAGCAATCCTTCCAGTATAAGTGATATAAAGGAAGACATCGGGAAATTATTAACCTGGTGTGAGCTTCTTAACTAGTACCTCAGGTGGGAATCGAACCCACCACGTCCGGTCTACAAGATTAGAATACTAACCACTAATTAGAATACTAACCACTTATCTACTGGAGGCCACAGTACAGTAAAATGTAGAACAATCTACGAGATGAACAGGCAGGCTTCTGATTAAATAGAAGCTTCCAAAACTCTCACTTTTTCAAAATAGTAACATAAGCCAATAATTTCACACAAACGCTAAAATAAAACAAGTAAGTAAACTCTCCCCCACAGGTACTCATAATGCAAAGCTTACATCTGGGAGAATATTCGGTCAAACTCTCTTATAGTCCAATACGTTCTTAGACTAAACCATATCATCCGATGTTACCCTAATTGTCTTCTAGCTGTCATTAAATATGTTAATCGCTATAGGCGCCATATTGATTCCAATATAATTTACATATTCTGTCATTGCACATTCCTCTGCCTGGACGCTAGTGTTGTGAATTGTTAAGTTAGGTTAGGTTATTGAGGCAGTCGGCCATTTGACTTGGGTCCTAGTGGTCCCGTTGTGATACCCTGCATCGGATCCTGCGAAAAAGAAAACCAAACCTATGGGACATTACATGTCCATGATTGACATGGTATTAATCCAGCCAGAGGCACGAATGAACGATTCTACCTTATAAACGTCTATATTAGATAGAGCCGCAAGATCATGCAGTGTTGGACTGCCTACAATCTCAGTCCTGATATTTGTCACGGCAGGACAGAGGAAGTGTTCTACGGTTTCCTCTTCATCCTCACTTTGACAACTCCTGCAATTGTCATTGTATGGAAGATTTAGTCTTCTTGCATCCTATAGTACAGTGCCCTGTTAGGATGGCTACCTTCGCTCATCATAGAGAGTCCAGGTCATTCTTGATGTTGAGCAGTGGGTCAGTAATGACCATCTGGTCTGAGCAGACCCATAAAGTTCATGCAGAATAAAGGCTTTACGGCATGAATGCGGGACACCATCTAATGTGTCAGTATCCCTTATGTGAAGGCGGGAACCAGTTTTTGCTAGTTCGTCCGCTTTTCTATTCCCGGGAATATTAGAGTGACCCGGTACCCAGAGTAGTTCCAGGCACGAATGGTTCGCCATCTCGTCAAGAGACACCCGACATTCGCGAACCAGTCTTGATGTCGTTTAGACACCAGATAAAGATTTATAGCAGGTTTACTGTCAGTACAAATTCGAATATTTCCATTGCATATTCTATAGTACCTCATCCTGTTAACCGCTCTTTTTATAGCTGAGATTTTGAATAGTTAAACGGTTGCATATTTCTTTTTCTGGGTTTTCAACATAAAACCCAGGCCCGTTCTGTCCCCTAGTTTAGAGCCATCAGTATAGCAACGGATTCCTACGGGTACGCGCACTAATGATATTCTATCTAGTGTTTCCGACTTATTCTGCGTCTGGTATGCGATCGCTCACTTCACTTGTAATGTAGTTACATTCAATATCTATTACTAGAAGTGACTTCTCTTTTAATGTGTTCGAATACTTTTATCATAAACTGTTACAAGATAAAGCAGTCTAGTTCCATTTAGAGCAAACTAAGTAGTTTTTAGCCAATACCAATATTTGTAATTTATATGCCATGATTTATGTTTTATGGTTGTGTCCGGCAACAAAAAAGAAAAAAACTAACGGAAATAAATACAAAACTTTAGAGCTCACACACATAAGAAAAGAAAAAAAACTACATGTAAAGAATTCGAACCCCAAAATGTCCCTTAAAATAGCTTTAGTCTCTAAGGATAATGATGTGTGTATTTAAGATTTTTCTCTTAAAGTTTGTTTCGGCTTTTTTCATTTCATTTGATTTTGCAGTATTTGTTGGCTATTAAAGCGATAGGCTAGGGAACAGTTTTGATAATGACAATGGTAAATACATACACACGTTAACTATATATGTATATCTAGGCGTTTATGGAACACAACAATGTCTTGGGACAACTTTTTATGTCATTTAGTTAAAATCTATGTACAATTGATCGAAAAAAAAAACATGAATACATTTCGCTTGATACAATAAGAAAATGCTTGTATGTATTTGTATTATGTAAAATGCGTACGTGCGACTATTTCAATATGTGTTTTCATTCATGAGTTATATGGAGTGTAAGGGATTCCAATAAATAAAAAGCTTTGAAAGCAATTTGTTTTTATTCTTTTATTATCAAAAAGAGATTTAAATATAAATCCCAAAATGTTACTAACCACAATAGAAATTATTTATTTAAAATTCCAGACATTTTCGGCAGGATACAAAATAGAAAAAACAACACAACCAATATAATGTTATAATAATATATTGCAGGACTTTATCTAAATGTGTTTTTAATAATGTGTTGACTTAAAGGGGTAAATAAATTGTATTTAAAAAATCAATACTATACAGAATACTAATGTAAGCAGGTCAATGACATTTGTTCAAAAAAATTAAAATGGAAATATTTAACCTAAACAGGAATACAACCTCGCAATATCCTTCTATTTTATATCAAAGAATTCTTTTCTTTTAAGCAAATAACCACTAACTTTCTTTTGTATTCAATCAACAAACATCTTTTCCTAATTTTAGAAATATTTAAAATTTCCTTTAATTTAAATATTAATTTAAACTTACCCGAATCCTTCTCATAGCCTGGACAATTTCAGCTCTTGTATTCGGTCTGGGCACTTCTTCCCAGCCCACAAACTGCAAAAGAGAAAATACAAAAAGAAAATAAAGCATTAAATTAAATTAAATACATTTGAGAAGATTAAATAAAAATTTTGACACAACATTAAGGCAAATCCTTCCATTTATTTCTCAGCTTTTAAATATGTTGTTTTTCTTTATTTTTTGTTGGTTTTTCTGTTATTTGTCAAAGGACAAACAAAGAAACACAAAATTATTTAAATCTAGTAACCGCAATAAAGCGGACTTAACAAAAGAAACAGAGAGATATTTAAATATTTTAAAGGTGTTTTTTTTTTAAAGAAAAGGTTTAATCGTGTTTGCAGCCTATTGTAAGGAGTTTTCGGTTTGTTGGGTTTGTTGTTTATACTTGGTGAAAATTTTACGTTTTTCGTACTTTAGGTAAACTTTAAAAAACATTTCCCAAAAACTTTTGATCAGTTTTTTTACCTAATAAGTATATAGTCAATATTATAGATAAGTCAAGACTTTCGATCAGCCAATATTCAAGAATGTAGATAAGACTATAGATCAGTCAGTAGTCAACGCTATAGATCAGTAAGAATAAAGTCAAGACATAATAGATATCTGTATACAGCCAAAACTATAGATTAATCGTAGTCAATCGTACATCGGTCTATAGTCATGACCATACATCACTCTTTACTCAATACTATAGATCAATCTATAGTTAATTATATAGCTCCGTATATAGTCAGGACTATAGATCCGTCTATAGTTAAGACTATATTCAGGACTATAGACCACTCTATAGACAAAACTATAGTCAAGATTATTTAAAACTATAGATCAGTCTATAGTCAAGACTATAGATCAGTATATGGTCAGGATTACATCTGTCTATAGTCAAGACTATATTTTAATCTACAGTCAGGACTATAGATCAGTATATAGTCAGGATTACATCTGTCTATAGTCAAGACCATATTTTGATCTACAGTCAGGACTATAGCTCAGTCTGTAGCCAGATCAATCAATAGTCAAGACGAGGACTATAGATCAGTCTATAGTCAAGACTATATATTAATCTATTTATCAGTCTAAAGTCAAGACTACCGAAGAGTCTATAGTCAAGACTATAGATCAGTCTATAGAAAAATCAATCTATAGTCAAGACCATCGGTTAGTGCATAGTCAGGACTATAGATCAGTCTATAGTCAAGACCAATTGATCATTCTATAGTCAAGACTATATATCTGTCTATAGTCAAGACTATAGGTCAATCTGAACCGAATACTGTAAATCAATCTATAGCGAAGATTGTATATATAGTCTATAGTCAGGCCTATATATTGGTCTATAGTAGTGTATAGACCCGAATATAGTCAATACTACCGACCAGTCTATAGTCAAGAATATAGATCAATCTATAGCCTGACTATATATAGATCAGTCTATAGTCAAGACTATAGATCAGTCTAAAGCCAAGATTATAGATCAGTCTACAGTCAAGACAATCGATTAGTCTGTAGTCGGGTCTACAGATCTGCATATAGTCAGGAATATAGTCTATAGTCAAGACTATAGATCAGACTATAGTCAAGACTATTGATAAGTCTATATTCAGGACTATAGATCAGTCTATAGGCCAGACTATAGATCAGTCTATAGGCCAGAATGTAGTCTGTAGTCTGTGTAGTCAAGATAATCGATTATTGTATAGTCAGGACTATAGATCAGGCTATAGTAAAGATTAAATATCAATCTATTTATCACTCTTAAGTCGAGATAATTGAAGAGTCTATAGTCAAGACTATACATAAGTCTATAAAAACATCAATCTTTAATCAAGACCAGTCTATAGTAAAGACTATATATCAGTCTATAGTCAAGACTATAGATCAATCTATAGTCAAGGATATTGATCAGTCTATAGTCAAGACTATAGATCTGTGTATAGTCAGGACTATAGATCAGTCTACAGTCAAGACTATAGATAAATCTGCAGTGAATACTGTAAATAAATCTATAGTGAAGACTGTATATCAGTCTATAGTCAGGACTATTGATCAGTCTATAGATCAGTATATAGTCAAGACTATAAATCAGTCTACAGTCAAGGTAATCGATTAGTCTATAGTCAGGACTATAGATTAAACAATAGTTAAGACTATAGATCAATTTATAGTGAAGACTGTGGATCAGGTTATAGTGAAGACTGTAGATCAGTCGACACTCAGGACTATAGATCAGTCTTTAGTCAAGACTATAGATCAGTCTATAGTCAGGACTATAGATCAGTATATAGTCAAGACTATAGATCAGTCTATAGTCAAGACTATAAATCTATCTCTAGTCAGGACTATAGATCATGCAAGACTATAGGTCAGTATATAGTCAAGATCCATCTTTAGTCAGGACTATATATATATAATCAAGACTATAGATCAGTCATAGTCAAGACTATAAATCAATCTCTAGTTAGGACTATAGATCATTTAAGACTATAGATCAATCTATAGTCTATAGTCAGAAATATACCTACATACATCACTCTATATTCAAGACGAATCTATAGATCTGACTATAGTTAATACTATAGATCAGTCTATAGCCAATACCATGAACCATTTATTACACAAATTTTCCATCAAATTCACAAGAAACTTATTTCAAGGAAATAATTTGAGCCTCAAAATTCTTTAAAGATACCAGAAGATAATAATCTAATAAAAACCTTATACCTTTTTCTAAACTGTGACTAAAAAGGGATAATTTTAAAACAAAACAGATATAAGACAAACAAAACAAAAAGGAAAATAAAAGGAATTAAATTAATACTGCAAATACTATTGTTTTATTTTCTTTTTGCCAAGATTATAAAATGCTGAAAGTATAAAAAACGTACCATTGTCTAACAACAATAACACAAACGAATGAAAATACAAATCCTACTTATAAAACTACTTTGTTAAAAATACACTTACTCAAACATTCATTCATTCTAGACAATACCTAGATACAAAACAATCGAGAATAAAGGATTTTAAAGGGTTAAGTAAAGAAAAGATGATTCAATAAAATGATGCTTCAATACTTGAACACAACAAAAGCAATCAATTGTTTTTGAAAAAAAGTAAAAAAAGAAAGCTCCTTATGTAAATAAATTCTTAAACAAATAATCAATAACGGAATCTTCAATTCATTTCTGTTTTCTATTACCATTCTTGTTCTAGCACCTCTTCACTTACCATAAAAGCTTTTCATCCAAAACTCTTACTTTGGCCTAGTTGGTCGACATTACTCAGGTTGTCAGAGCAATAAATGTTTATAATTTTTGTACGTTCTTTCTGAACTTAACTTGTTTGAGTTGCATTTTTAATACAGAGTATTTCTGCTAGCAATCATCTTCAAAGTTTACTTTATCCTTTAAAGAATTTATAGAGTCGTTTACAAAAGAAAACTGAATAAATTTCTTTTTAGACTATCCAACAGCTTACGTCTGTCCATGACAGGATTTATGAATAGTTTATGTTTTAAAAGGTTAGTGGTAAAAGCTACCTTTGCAATTTAAAAACCCGTACTAAATGCTCATATTTTTTTAAAAATTTTAAATATTTTGTTTTTAACCCAATTTTTTTAATAAAACAGACACATGCATTTTATTAGCAAACAAAAAATCATAACAAATAGTAGTAAAAACTTATTAACAAAATGTTCTTAGAAAACATTAAAAAAAATTCGAAATATACATTTATTTGCAAAAAAATCAGGTAAACACACAAAATTTGTCCCATAATCATAAATTTCAATAAGATTTTTTTTCGAAATTCTCTTGAAAACAATAAAATTTTCACATAAATGTGAATTAGAGAATATAAATCATTTTGTATTTTATGTGGAGAAAAAAAAGTATAAATAAATTTATATGTTTTTAATTTTTAAATTGTATACATTTTGTGTTAAAGCGAACGAGTAAAGATACAAATAAATCAAATTCAATCATGTGTTTTAACATCTAAAGTGGTCCAGAAAATACTCACTCACTCAGTCTACGTTTAGCACTGTGTTTTTTATTTGTCGTCATTCATACGTGCGTAAATAAATAAATGCATTTAGTTTTCAATTTTGCTCTTTTTTACGTTTTTGGTGTGAAACTTTTTTTCGACGAAATAAACAAGAGTGAGTAGTCAGCAGAGCCCGCTTATTTTGATACCCTACACTACAAAGTAGGCATTATATGGGGGTTATGACTGTTGTGGAAGGATCGTTCCTAATCCTAAATTCCTAACGAATGCGTAATTAAGGAATGAAACTCCTATAGTGTACCCCAGAGATAGTACGTATTCTGAGTGGACACACTAGATTATTGTAATTATACAAAATTGGACGGATTCAGACAAATGTATAGTAATGAAATATATAATAACTGTGAAACACTGGAGCACTTTTTTGTCAATGTCACGCTTTGGTAGAGCTCACAACGGGCCCAATACTAGCGTGGACGTTTTTCTTCAGACCTAGGCCTCCATAAGGCCTGATTACAGATCAGTCAAGACTAGAGTCAATACTAAAGTTCAGTCTTTAGTCAATATTACAGATCATCCACTTTACAGTCAACATGTTTTCTTTGATTTTTAAAGCCATTTTTGGGTTTATTGTAAAACTTTTTTTAGAAACTGGATTGAATACATCATAGTTATTAAATAATAGAAAAATATTATAAAATATTTTTCTCTAATAAAAATATCAGACAAAAAATTTATTTTCGTTGAGACATTCGTTTGTACGCAGTCATGTAATTATTACTTTTACGAGAATAATTGAATTCTTTTGAGCGAGTATTGGGGGTTTAGATATAAAATTAATATATTTTATAGCGATACGAATTATAAAAATCTTTATAAAGATATATTATTTGTAGAAATTGCGATTTGATCGCTGTCGAAGCTAAATTAGGAAATATTTTATCAAAATGTCAAAATTTTGAATTATTTTGAACAAGATTTTTTAATATTAATAGCATAAAACTATGAAAAACTGTTAAAAAATGGCTTCCTTACTCGATTTTACAAGAGTAATGTTACAAAAAAACTAAAAATTATGACACAAAATCCCTATTTTCTTAATGAAATAAAGACAAAAATTATACTCCTTGCAATAAAAGATCTATTATCATTCCTTTATCCTTGATTTAGTCATTACTGTGTTAAGAATTGCTTGTAAGCCAAGATTTATTAAGGTTCATGAGGAGAGAAAACTGCACTCTCCATACGGCCCAATATCGGATATGAATAACTTCTAAAAGTTAATATTTTCAAGTGAAAATAAGTTAAACTTATATTATCTAAGTCGTTACAATAACGTATTGTGCGAATTGAACCAAAACGCCGCTAGAAGTACAAATTACTTTCGATTGGGAAATTGTGGTGCATTAGACATGTTTCTTATACAAATTTCAGATTTCCATCGGAATTTTTTCACCCAAAATTGGATTTGGAATATTCTTTGATTCATTAGAAGACTGTTTAGCAGAAAAAATAATGAAAAATTGCGACTCGAGATACAATTTCTATCCAAAAATGGGTATTTGACAAGGGTTTGGATTGATTTTCCGACAAATATTTTAATTATCTTCCTTAACCAGGCGGAATTTCAAGACACAACCAATCAAAATCATTCTTAAAATCATAGCTGAAAAGATTTATAAACAAAAAAACATACTTTTTTAGCATTTAAATAACATAAAAATTTTTTTAAGCATGACCTTCGGAAATTCTTTTTGAAGCGCTTTAAAAATTGACCTATCCAAAATCTAATGAAATCTATTATGTCAGTAACAATTATGGAGGTCCTACTAAATGCTATGATAAGAAAAAGAGAAATGTACAAATCATTTTTATGGTTATTATAAATTATGTAAAGTGCGTACAAACGAATGTCTCAGACAAATTTGATTTTTTTTCTCTGGAATTGCTAATAGAGCAAATAATATTACAATTTTATATTATAATTTGTAACGAAGATAGTATCAAACTATTTCGCAAACCTTTTTTCTTAAAACACTATTTACTTTCTTTCAAAAGTTAAAAAAATATATTGCGTACAAACGAATGTCTACCACTGTAGATTAGTCTACAGTGCAGACTATAAATCAGTCTATAGTCCAGACTATAGATCAGACTATAGATCAGTCTATAGTCCAGACTATAGATCAGACCAAAGATCAGTCTATAGTCCAGACTATAGATCACTCTATAGTCCAGACTATAGATCACTCTATAGTCCAGACTATAGATCAGTCTATAGTCCAGACTATAGGTCAGTCTATAGTCCAGACTATAGATAAGTCTATAGTCCAGACTATAGATCAGTCTATAGTTCAGACTATGGATCAGACTATAGTACAGACTATAGATTAGTCTACAGTCCAGACTATAGATCAGTCTATAGTCCAGACTATAGATTAGTCTATAGATCAGTCTATAGTCCAGACTATAGACCAGTCTATAGTCCAGACTATAGATCAGTCTATAGTCCAGACTATAGATCAGTCTATAGTCCAGACTATAGCTCAGTCTATAGTCCAGACTATAACTCAGTCTATAGTCCAGACTATAGCTCAGTCTATAGTCTAGACTATAGATCAGTCTATAGTCCAGACTATAGATCAGTCTATAGTCCAGACTATAGATCAGTCTATAGTCTAGACTATAGATCAGTCAATAGTCCAGACAATAGATCAGTCTATAGTCTAGACTATAGATCAGTCTATAGTCCAGACTATAGATCAGTCTATAGTCCAGACTATAGATCAATCTATAGTCCAGACTATAGATCAGTCTATAGTTCAGACTATAGCTCAGTCTATAGTCCAGACTATAGCTCAGTCTATACTCTAGACTATAGATCAGTCTATAGTCCAGACTATAGATCAGTCTATAGTCCAGACTATAGATCAGTCTTTAGTCTGGACTATAGTCTATAGTCCAGACTATAGATCAGTCTATAGTCCAGACTATAGATCAGTCAATAGTCCAGACTATAGATCAGTCTATAGTCCAGACTATAGATCAGTCTATAGTCCAGACTATAGATCAGTCTATAGTCCAGACTATAGATCAGTCTATAGTCCAGACTATAGATCAGTCTATAGTCCAGACTATTGATCAGTCTATAGTCCAGACTATAGATCAGTCTATAGTCCAGACTATAAATCAGTCTATAGTCCAGACTATAGATCAGTCTATAGTCCAGACTATAGATCAGTCTATAGTCCAGACTATAGATCAGTCTATAGTCCAGACTATAGATCAGTCTATAGTCCAGACTATAGATCAGTCTATAGTCCAGACTATAGATCAGTCTATAGTCCAGACTATAAATCAGTCTATAGTCCAGACTATAAATCAGTCTATTGTCCAGACTATAGATCAGTCTATAGTCCAGACTATAGATCAGTCTATAGTCCAGACTACAGCTCAGTCTATAGTCTAGACTATAGATCAGTCTATAGTCCAGACTATAGATCAGTCTATAGTCCAGACTATAGATCAGTCTATAGTCCAGACTATAAATCAGTCTATAGTCCAGACTATAGATCAGTCTATAGTCCAGACTATAGATCAGTCTATAGTCCAGACTATAAATCAGTCTATAGTCCAGACTATAGATCAGTCTATAGTCCAGACTATAGATCAGTCTATAGTCCAGACTATAGATCAGTCTATAGTCCAGACTATAGATCAGTCTATAGTCCAGACTATAGATCAGTCTATAGACCAGACTATAGATGAGTCTATAGTCCAGACTATAGATCAGTCTATAGTCCAGACTATAGATCAATCTATAGTCCAGACTATAAAGCAGTCTATAGTCCAGACTATAGATCAGTCTATAGTCCAGACTATAGATCAGTCTATAGTCCAGACTATATATCAGTCTATAATCCAGACTATAGATCAGTCTATAGTCCAGACTATAGATCAGTCTATAGTCCAGACTATAGATCAGTCTATAGTCCAGACTATGGATCAGTCTATAGTCCAGACTATAGATCAGTCTATAGTCCAGACTATAGATCAGTCTATAGTCCAGACTATAGATCAGTCTATAGTCCAGACTATAGATCAGTCTATAGTCCAGACTATAGATCAGTCTATAGTCCAGTCTATAGATCAGTCTATAGTCCAGACTATAGATCAGTCTGTAGTCCAGACTATGGATCAGTCTGTAGTCCAGACTATGGATCAGTCTATAGTTCAGACTATAGATCAGTCTATAGTCCAGACTATAGATCAGTCTATAGTCCAGACTATAGATCAGTCTATAGTCCAGACTATAGATCAGTCTATAGTCCAGACTATAGATCAGTCTATAGTCCAGACTATGGATCAGTCTATAGTCCAGACTATAGATCAGTCTATAGTCCAGACTATAGATCAGTCTATAGTCCAGACTATAGATCAGTCTATAGTCCAGACTATAGATCAGTCTATAGTCCAGACTATAGATCAGTCTATAGTCCAGACTATAGATCAGTCTATAGTCCAGACTATAGATCAGTCTATAGTCCAGACTATAGATCAGTCTATACTCCAGATTATAGATCAGTCTATAGTCCAGACACAATAGTGGTGGTGTAGGGTATAACAACATTTTGAACTTTTCAACACTTTTAGCAGCAAAAATAAATACAACAAACGTACAACAAAATAAACTAAAAAATCATCAAATAAAACTACCAGAATTCAATGTGTGTACACTGTCTACATATATTTTCCAATCTGTCTAATTTCCAAAACATTAGATAAAACCAATAAAACAAACTACACACCTTGATTTGTTTTTTTTTTTTAAGAATCTACTAAATCTATTGGAAATTGGTAGCTCTCTCTATAAATGAAGAATAATGGAATGACATGTGGTAGAGATTTAAGTTGAATGAAATAAAAATAAACATTTAGAGAATTTTAACAATTTAGGGATTTCATCAGAACAGAGAAATTGTGCAAAGAAAGCTAAGTTTGAAATTTGCTCCAACAAAATTTTATCCAAATTAATCCGAAAGGATATTAAAATGGTTAAAAGTTAACTAACCAGCAAAAACTCAGTACTTACAAAACAGTTTACTTTTCAATGAGTCCTGCATACCATCTGCATTACTTATAAGTACTTTTATAATGCAAGTACTCAATAAGAAGAAAGTACTTATATAAGAAGTTATTTGCAAGTGAGCGCGGTGAGTAGTTGCTTCTAATGTAATTTTAAACACATGCTGGATAATATCTTCTTATAAAGTCGTTTAAAAGAAACTTTGGTAGCATTTTCTAGTCACATAAATTGTTGTATTTATATTTATTTCTTTCAATCAAGATACATACATCTCAAATCAATAACTCTTGCTGTATTATAGTTTATTTGAAATATATTTTTCTTGAAATTTAATTTTTCTTTTCGGTTAATTGTGAACTATATAATATTCACCTCGTGTTATTTTGTAAATTTATTATTATTTGGAATTGAATTTTGTTGAAAAATTGTGTTGCATTGATTAATTGTAAAGCGAAGAGTTTGTTTACTTATTTTCTTTAGGATTTTTTTTGTAATCACAATTAAGATGTGTAGTTCTATCTTTTCAGTCTTGTGATCACCGATCTTCTCAATTTTCCGGATCACACAAGAGTGTGTTAAGATATTTATCACACACTCTAGAATAGCTGTGCAATCACACTCCGACTCTTATTACTTTAAGTAATTGTTGATGTACTCTGTAAGCATGCTTTCGATACAGCTGCCTAGGGAATATGAATATCCATTAGGGCAATAGTTTCCTCTAAGGGCAATCCGTTATTTGAGAATTTGTTGGAAATTTAATTTCCCCTAATGCTTTCATGTACTGGAATCCATATCAACTCGATAAATTATCGTCTGAATTCTAAGAGACTCGATAAATTATCGTCTGAATTCTAAGAGAGTATGGATATTTCAACCATATTACGTTGGAGTTGAATAGCTTAGTAGATACAAGACTTAGGTTCTAGAGGTTGCGTGGGTTTCTCGTAAATTAGAAAATTCACTAGGAGTCCTTGTGGTCCATGTGTTACCCTTAGAATTACCATTCCCTTATGTTGAGAGTTCATACATAAGGGAGAATGGGTTCCCCGTAAGAACCAACCGGTACTTCTAAGAAATCTGATCATATTACTGAGACAGTCCAGATCATGGAAAAGATATAGTAGTCTGTACTCTTGTAAGGCTGGGCAGTCCAATATAAAGTGTTGTATCGATTCCTCATCCAGACAACTTCTACAATAACTATAACGTCAGTAGCCCATTCTTTGCGACATGTGTCCAATTATACAGTGTTCAGGAATAATACCAGAGAGAATACTAATCGAGTTCCTACTAAAAGACAAGAAAGTCATAATCCTATCCTATCCTTTGTCAAAATGGGTCAGATCGATCTGGCCCATTCATCAATCAATTTCGATAAGGTCACTAGGGGAGTGTGATTATCCCTTTGCGTTGGAGTAAAGAGCTTTGACTGATGCAAGGCTGGCCATGTAGATATTCTTCTCGACCGGGAATATTGCGCAGGTATTAGGTAGCCTGATGAAAACCAAGAGATCCAGCTCATCATAGAAAGCATCCGATCCAGTATTCATAACAGCTTTGCAAGTGTAATATATACTGAGATCGTATCGTCCTAAAGAACAGTGTTGGTGTTCTGATTCACAAGGTTATATCAACGTTTGGTATATGTCTCTGCCTGCTGCATAAAAATCTGCATTATATACAATGAGCAATAACCTATGTGTTCTACATCCTGAGTCTAAGAGCCACTTAAGAAGATATATACTTGATAGAGGTATCAAAAGAAGCCCTCAACTCTTGTGCTTATATAGGCTTAAAAGGTTCTCATCGCTGACTACCGACAGGTGAATACGTAGGTCAATTGGTCTTATGACCAATATATGCATTTAGTTTATAAGAAGGCTTAATATATCGTTAAATTTTTCCAACAATAATAGGCAAAAACTTACATTAGCATTTTTACTCATTATTTTCATACTGTGATGACATTTGAAGCAAGTACTTACCACGCTCGCTTACAAATAGCTACTTCAATAAGTACTTGCAAATAGTCAGTTAAAAAGTTGTTTTGTCAAAAATTGGAACACACTATAAAATGGTTACCTTTTATTTAAATTTGAATTTTTAATAATTTAAGATAAAGGTGGTTACGGAAATAGCTAGACCATTAGTTTGCCCACCACTGTCTTGCTCTTCTAATGAAAGTGAAATGTGTTACATTTCATTTGAATTTGTAAACTTAAATTTTTATTTATTTTTATATCACATTAAAAATAACTTTAAAACACATTGGAACAGAAAAGCAGCAGCAATAGTTTTGTTGTTTGTGCATTTTTTTTTTTTTTTGTTGTTGCATGTTGCAATTTAGCAATTCGTGGTATCTACCGTAACAAGAAAAATTAAATCATTTCACATTTCACGAGATGCACATTTTTATAGAAAACGAAAAAAGTGAAATTTCTTTTTATATATGTTTTTTTTATTCTTCTTAAGTGTGTGTCTGATGACGTCAATTGAATTTATTTTTAAACTCAAAATCAAATTATAATCTGAAAATCAACATACATACACATTTTGTAATACATTGCATTTTTATTTGAATTATTTTATTCGTTAAAATTACAATTGTTAAAGTGAGCAGCATAACAGGAGACTGTAGCTGCTGCAGTAGTTCATCGTGATATTAGTTCTTTTGTACTTGTACCTGTCCTGCCTGTTTGCCAAACTTTGTGGCCAAAATTAAAGTGAAATTTTTATATTTATTCATCTGTACAAAGTATGTATGTAGTTGAGTAGCAATCCTCTGTAGCAGCCCTTTTGCCTTGTGGCAGTTTATTTATTATTGTTTAATTTTAAAAATGTTCAGTTTTCTATATTTAAAATTTTGAAAATAAAATATTTTCACTTTTTTTGGCACTTTAGATCAAATGTAAATTTGTTTATGCAAAAAATAAAAACAAAAAACGACAATAAAAAATTTATACTGAATTATTTAACAGATGACCGTATAAGTTTGTGTTAATAAAGAAAAATAGCCTATCTCAAGATATGCAAAAAATATATATTTTAGCAAACTTTTCTATATTTTAAAAAATCCTATAGAAATTTATTTTAAATTGAATTTATTATAGTTTTGTATTAAAATTTTAAATTTTTGGTTTATATTTAAAACAACTTAGTTACTTTTTACTTGTTGCCAGAGAGATGATAATTTCAATAATAAATTTCAAATAGATTTTATTCAACGAAAAAAAAAACTTCTAAATGTGTTTAATAAATTTTTAGAATTATATTTCTTCTATCATTTATTATTGATTTTCATAGAAATCGAAACATTTGTTGATATTTCGGGGAATTATTAAATATTTGAAAACAGTTCTTCTTTAGTTCCAGTTAAAATTTTAAGTGTCATTATTGTGCTTTGAATCACTTACCATATGGTAATGAAGCATTGCAAACTTTATCACAATTTTTCTTTTGAATTTCTTTTTGAGTAATTATGAAGATTTTTTCAAATGTGCCTGTCATTTATATTAACGAAAGAGGTCAAAAACGAAATAAGAGATGGAAAGGAATTGACTTAAAACTATATTCTAGTTGATCTTTATTATTCAAAAGTTTTGAAATTTGACAGAGCACTGAACTGCACTCAAAGTCGAAGGGCTCTGCTCTTAAGCGAATGGACTAAAGGTGATTATAAATGAATATTCATATGTATGTATGTAAAAACTCAACAATGACTTGTAATTACACATCGCTTACTTTTCAATGACTACTACATACCGTTCACATTACTTATAAGTACTCCTATAATGACTTGCGTATAATCAGACGTGTAAGTACTTTAGTTTGAGTTTTGCAAATTTATTTGCACATTTCATTTGAACGCAATCTATTCAGCAAAAACTTAGTAATGATTTGTACTTACACAACAACTTACTTTTCAATGGATATTACAAACCATCTGCTTTACGCTTAAGTATTCTTATAATGACCGGCATATAATTAGATATGTAAGTATGTAGTTCATTTTGATTTTTTTAATTTTTGTTTCACATTTCATTTGATCACACGCTAGCGATCACACAGAGATAGAAAATATGATTTTTGTGAGAAAAACATTATTTAAAGCGAACTGTTATTAGACCGAAGTGTGACTCTCTATTTGTAGGAATTTATTTAAGTAGTTATTTGTAAGCAAGCTTGTTTGAAACAATGAATAAAATGATAGTGAATAAGTAGAAAAAGCCTTTTAATTACACAGCGCGAAAAGGAAATATACACGCCTGGTACAAAATTGGCATCAAAGAGTTTATAATTTTTCAATAACATACGTTGTCAAAGTTTATACATACGTACGACAACACTATGCAACAATTCGTTGTCGAAATCTAAATTTTATACACATCCGTTGTCTAAATGTTAACAAACGTGGTAAGCTCACTATTGGCAACGCATTGTTTGTCAATAGTAAGCTTACCGCGTCTGTTAACATTTAGACAAGGCATGTGTATAAAATTTAGATTTCGACAACGAATTGTTGTAATGTTGTCAACATTACATAGTGTTGTCGTACGTATGTATATACTTTGACAACGGATGGTATTGAAAAATTATAAACAGGTTGGTGTCAATTTGCTACCAGGCGTGTATATTTCTTTTTCCCTCTGTGTATGTACTTACATTTCTGTTTTTGGCCGCATTAGACTGTGGGGCACTGATCCCAAGATCATAGTCAAACGGCACATTAGAATAAATATCCATATCAGTCTGTTGCTACATGAGTGACATTAAATTGGGAGATATAACGGGACTGGGAATCTACACTGAAAATTCAAAAACCACAATCTACAACCGTCTAAATAATTACAACATTAGAAATATTTATATTAGAAGGGGCTAATGTTGATTGGAAAATTTTATGGAACTACGTTCCGGAAACTTACTCTGCTGGTAAGGTAGAACATCCTCTTCTTTACCAGTAACAGCTTAGCGCCGTCCTAGAGAGGGAACGCATTCAAAGTGCCCATTGAAACATATAAAATATAAGGCAACACTTACGGTGTTAAGCTGACGTACGCAAACGAGTTCAGAATTAAAATTATGATTGAGAGATTCCCATAAGGCCTCTTGAAATAATGAAACGATGGGTAGAACCACAAATATCCTATGTGGTTGACCATAACAAGAACAGGACGAGAAGTCTCATCAAAATGATCATGTCTGAGGTTTGTATGATGTTACGTATTCTGAGTGGATACACAGGATTACGGGTACAGCTATACAATGTTGGACATGCGGATTCAGACGAATATGGAGCATGTAGTAAGGACGGTGAAACTCTAGGGCACTTTATTTGTCATTGTCAGGGTTTCACCGAAATAAGATGCAAATATCCCCACCAAGACTGATTGTAATATTCTTAGGAATTACGTTCAGGAAATTGAGTTTCTGAACATCGGACAATAATACATTACGTGAATACTATATTAGTTTTTTTTTTGGTTTGGACTAACAAACATTTCCATGAATAGGAATTCCCGGTATATATCTTCCTCCTATCAGTTGATAAAGTTAAATCTAAAACATTCTGTCAGATATCTTTCGGGCGATTTATTTCGTATACGTATTACATTCATTAGAAACACGTATTGGAAAATTCTAAAGAACTATATCTAGGAAACTTAGTTTCAAAACATCTAGTATAAATTCTCTTGTCAACGTAATCAAACCTTCTTCGAGGAAACTGAGGAGAACATTAGACGATTGTTCCTTTCATAGATCCAACGTTGCACATGCAAGGGAACATACAACAGGCCTAGATGTTTTTCTTCATATCTGGAGTTGTATTCATCTTCTTTTAGAAACATTTTATCGAATTATCTTAAAAATGGCAACCTGTACTTTTATTGCAGGAAGGACCAATATTTAAAATATATGGTTTTTACTTTCGATTTGTAATAAAAATAATATATTCATTATATATGTAACTCAAATTAAGAATGATCGATTCACTATAGAGGCCAGCTCCCATATCGGTCATTCCTTTTCCGAAGAACTGAATAATATTTTCTAATTAATAACCTTTAAAGGTTAGTTTGATAAAAATAACTTAAAATGATCTAAATATAATTCCCATTTTAATACAACAACAATAAAATTACCTATAGAACACTTTTTGCTAAAGAGTTTATTTATAAAAGTGTTTCTTTTACGTAATTGAACTTTGAAACAAAATTTTGATTTGTATATTTTTTTGTGAATGAAAGACATTTTAAACACAAGTCGTATTGTTTGATGAAAACTTTGAACTAAAACAAGTGTATTTAATATTGTTTTTAAATAATTGAAAAATAAACAAACAAAAATGATTATAACTGTAGAAAAAAATTAAGATATCATGACGAAATCAAATAAACTACACGTGCAGGTAGGAATTATGTTCTTAAAATATATTTTTTATATAAAAATTATTAAAATATTGTTGTTAAGAGGTTTTTTATAATTTAAAAAAATTATTAAGTAAACAATTGATTTAGGAACGAATGGAAATTGAATTTATATATTTTTGGACTAAATGTAGAAATTATATAATTGCAAGCTTTATTATGATGACAAGATATGCTATTGCATAGTGCAACAAGAAAACCAAATAATCTTATGTATTGCAAATAAACAATGGCATGGTAACTGCACTACATTGGCGAGTGACAAAATAACTTAAATTCTATGACATGATCTAACTAACTAACTAACTAACTAACTAACTAACTAACTAACTAACTAACTAACTAACTAACTAACTAACTAACTAACTAACTAACTAACTAACTAACTAACTAACTAACTAACTAACTAACTAACTAACTAACTAACTAACTAACTAACTAACTAACTAACTAACTAACTAACTAACTAACTAACTAACTAACTAACTAACTAACTAACTAACTAACTAACTAACTAACTAACTAACTAACTAACTAACTAACTAACTAACTAACTAACTAACTAACTAACTAACTAACTAACTAACTAACTAACTAACTAACTAACTAACTAACTAACTAACTAACTAACTAACTAACTAACTAACTAACTAACTAACTAACTAACTAACTAACTAACTAACTAACTAACTAACTAACTAACTAACTAACTAACTAACTAACTAACTAACTAACTAACTAACTAACTAACTAACTAACTACTAACTAACTAACTAACTAACTAACTAACTAACTAACTAACTAACTAACTAACTAACTAACTAATAACTAACTAACTAACTAACTAACTAACTAACTAACTAACAAACTAACTAACTAACTTGACATGACATAATCTCATAATGAACCTATCATAACTATAATACACTCAATACTGTTTGTTAATACTTTTTTTTTTATTCATATTGTAAATATGCATTTTAAGCAAATTTTGTTATTTAGGTTTTATTTTTGGAAACAAATTTTCTTAATTATTTTTACCTTTTCTCACCTGCTAATTCAATAAATACTTTAATTCTAACATTAATCTGCAATAAAGTAAATAATTTTAATTGATTTTATTTCTATTTTTCAAATTCTATTGCTAAATTTCAAAGTTAAAAATAAATTGAAATTTTTTTTTTACAAATTTACTGCCTGCAATAAAATGTTTAAATATTTTGCATTTAATTCATTTAAATACTTGTGTACATTTATTTTTATTGTTGTTAATTTCTTTTTTATTGTATTTATTTTATTTATTTATATTGTTTCTGTAAAATAACAAGAAGAAAAAAAAAACAACAAAACTCATTCAAGGATAATAATTGCGTAGATATGGACCTACATTAAAAATTTATTACACAAGACATATGTTGTTGCTGTTGTTATTGGTGGGTTGATTTTTCTTTCTCTCAGTGTGACAAAATATGCAACGCATGAAAAATAAAGCAAAAACAACAATAACAACATGAAAGTGTCACAACACATGTATTCGTACATTGTTGGCGTTTTAAATCGAGCAACATTTAGTTGCATTATGGTTCTGGTAACGAAGTGTTTGTTGGCTATAATACCCCTGCTATTGGAGTACCCACATGATCTATTTAGGTAATCCCAAAACTACTCTCCTGCTAACATTATTTGAGTACATGATCCGTTTAATAGTCTTTTGTAAAGCAGGCATGGACCATGTTAATTCTTAAAAATATTGGATGGCTACTTAAGAATCAAATTCTGTCCCCAAATATTTCAATTACTCTGCTCTGAAGTGAAGCGTATTCCAGAGAGTCCGTAGTAGTTCCGTAGAAATCCAAATAATAACAAATAATAGTCGTATTGGGCCTGAGGCAACGAGTGAGCGAAACATCCCAAACAGTATTTTTATATAGCTTTTAGTTAATCTTGCCACATTTGTTCGAACATTTCAATGATAGAATATTAGGCTTTGTGATAAGTCGCATAATCCGGCCATTTTTTAGAAACTCATAATAGGTATTAGAAATTGACATGTGATTTCTTGCAATATCAGTAGATTTCTGCTTAAGTTATGCACCCAATATAAAGATCATTACGTAGTTCATTTCGTAATTAGGTAAGAAATGTAAGGGTGCGTTATATGAGGAGCGTACCCATTGTGATGCCTTTAAAAATAATTCTTGCATAATTTGAGTGATCTTTTCATTCTTATGGTCTCAGAGACAACACATCGACACTAGTTATCTTAAACTAAATTCTTATAGAACAAACCACTCACCGATTCGCCATTTTCTTCGTTCCATTTCTGTGAAAGACACAGTCAGAGCATTTTGGATATTCTACAAGTTGTTTCAATTTAATTTCCCTGAATGGCCTCTCTACGTTCATGTAACCCAAATAAACGCGACAAAGTGTATGGTCTAAGTTGGGATAGGGAGTAAATACAATAGGTAATAAACTTCGATCTTATTACGTTCGGAATATTTCTGATATTTTTCGCGGTACATAAATTTCAGCAATTTCAGAAGAACGGAGCAGTGATAGAGACCATGAGACCAATTGGAGAAAATTAACGAACCAGCAAAGGTTTAAAATTGTTAAGCCTTAATTCAATTTTTTAAATCAAATTAAAATTTATTACTTTACCATTCTATAAAATCATTCATTCGAATTAATTCATAAGCTGAATTCCTTAGGACTTTAAAAATGTTGAATTCATTACTTGTATAATTCATTCTTTAAAGGCTTAATTCCTTGCTGAATGATTTAAATTTTTTCGAATTCAAATCTATTACAAAATAGCTTTAATCATTTTTTCTTCATTCATTTTGTAGGGGATTAATGAAAATTTTTTAAATAAAAATGTATATACATTAGGGGGTCTTTTGTTTTTAGTTTTTAATTTTATTAATTTTAATTTTATTTTAATTTCAGCTAATTAAATATGCACTATATTATATAAATAAAAACTATATTATAGATGAAATTAAAGTAAAATAAATATAGCCCCTATTTAATTTTACATAAATGACAAATCTTGTTCGAAGCATATTATTTATAAAGTTTTTTAAACGTTATTATTGTGCGCCTTTTAATAATATTTTCCAAATATAACTTCCATTCGAAAAAAGTTTGAACATATACATACGTATAAACAGAATTATAAATATTTCAAATTTGAAATAAATTTTAAATTATTTTTCAAATTTAAGATTATTTTTCCAAAATAATTGCTATCATGAGTGAATTAGAATTTTCATCTAATATGTAGATCAACCATTGATAAAAGTTATGCGGTTCCTAGGCAAAAGGAAACAAGAAAGGTTTATACGAAACCAAATATAACAAATGATATATTATTTAAGAACTATTTTCAAATTAAACATTTATTTGAACAATCCTAATATACACACATGCTTTAATATTTGTCATATAAATTATAATTTATTTGTTTGTAATTCAAATTTTCAAATGTACTATGTATTGGATATGGATGGAATGTATGTTTTCATTACAGAAATTCTGATTAGCGGATAAATCCTTATGCTGCAGTAAATACAATAAAATACTTAAATACTATGATTAATCAGAGTTCCTATAGTTAAAAAGTACATTATTCAGAAGGAAAATCTAGCACTATAAAAGGCGTTCATTGGCTGATTCTTTTGTGTTAGGGACCGATTCTGTTTTAAGCAAACATCAACGGACTTGTTATGTTTTACGATCATAAACTCATGGTCACATACTATGTATGTATGTTTGTTTGTATATTGTACATAAATGTTATGTATCTTTATTTGCAGCAATAATGTTATAACTTAAAAATAGAAAAATGTTCTTGTGCACAGAATTTGTGTTTATTATTAGTCAGAATTATCATTCTTATTATACAAACTTACAAATATCAGCTGTAAAATTAGTTATTTAAAACTTATACGCATACACTCTTTTATATAGAGATAAAAAACTTAAAATTTTAAAAACCTTGAAAGTTGAAATTTTAGTTTTTGAGATACAACACTCTGGCTGCAAACGAAAGCGTTTTCATTCAGTCTACTACAAATTGAATTTAAGAAAAATTTCGTAATTCAATTTGGAGTAGATTTGAATTAAAGAAAAATTGAATCATTCAAAGCGAAATGTAATTCAAACATGAATGAATTCAGTATATGAATGATTTAAAATAAACTGAAAGCCTTTGAATTAAGCTATTGAATTAATTCCTGAGAATTAAAATAAGGATTGGTAGATTAAATTTTATATTTCTGAATTAAGATTTTGGTGAATTAAGCTCAAATTGAATTGATTAATTCGAAGCTCTGCGAACCAGTAGCCGTAACAGTTTTTGAAACGTCAGTGTAGACCGAAATCGCGTCGTCCTCATTAAAAGATATTAGCTTGATGCAGGTAGTATATAATTCGTCTGCTGCCTTAGATTCGGTCTACTTACTTTTTTAGGATGGCGCAATGACCGATGCAATCACATTTCAGACTCTCTGAGCGTAAGAGCTGATTTATTAGAAACTCTAGCATTTCTAGTAAATACAACATTACCTCCGCACTTCCCCCCTGGGCATGTTTCCTTGATGAAAGACCCTCTTGGATTATTGTAATACCGGAGTACAATACCGGGGTGCTACCAGTACCTCTAAGCTGCCGGGACTATAAACTGGTGATGTCATTTCATCCCTCGGCTAGTCCTTGGAATGATTTGACATGGGTCTAACCTGAGAAACACACATTATCTGGTACTATGGCTGGCCAGTTGCCCACAGGACTTGTCCAATCTGTAGTGGAAATGTGTTGTTGTTAATTGTATATGATACAGGATGAATGTTAGGGTATACGGGCCTTGCCAACCCTAGAGTAAGTGTGTCGAATGTTGTTCTCTTATGAGTGCGTCGGATAAATGAAAAGTGTGCTGAGTTGAATGGTGATGGACGTAAGGAATCTTATACAAGTGATACCATTGAATTTTCCTTCCTTGTCCAGGTATATTCAGATTAAACTCTGTTCATACCAGAATTAACCAGTTTGTCACTGTGAATAAGAGCAAAGTCTCGTCTTATTTGATACATTTGTACTTCGGTCTACCTTTTACGTCTCTAGGTGCTTTTGCCGACTCAACAGAGGCCATCCCATCTGCGTGGTTGTAAACGGAAGTGATGTTTTAGCATCTAGGAATTTAAGCATCTCGGAATTTAAGCAACGGGGCAGCAATGGTCAGAGATTAGATAGGTTAAGTACTTGAGCAAAGTGCAAGTATACTGGACCAATCTCCCATATACGTAAATTGCCACCTGCGTCTAAGAATGATGAGTAGTCACAAAAGCTCACCCAGTGATTGAAAACAACCACAGTAAAATAGGCCAACACGGCCTAATACCTGATATTACCGGCTATAGTTTATAGTTATTTAAGCATCAATACAATAAGCAGACAAATTGTTTTTGCAAATTTGCCATATACTCGTAAACAGTTCATTACATGACGATGCTATAGCAGTTGTTTGTTTTGTTTCTTCATGGGCCCAATATTTATCATATTGAGGTTTAAATTAAACACATACCACCACCACTAGTTCAAGCAAACAAATTAAAATATACCCAGCAATTCGGAAAGATGATTACAAACTATTTTACCCACCACGTATTTACATACATTAGATTACCAGGGAGGTGTAAAGTAATCAACTGACCTCAATTTATATTACAAAGAGCATATGATCAAAATGTATAAATGTGAAAATTTGTGTCAACGAAGTAGTAAAATATATATTTATGAACTGCTGGGTATATACATATGTACATACATACATATAAACACCTGACACTTGTCAGGCAGGCTGTTGTGTTTTTTCTTCTCGAACCCGTGTATTTCGTTCGTAGTATAATCGGGCGTATGTAAATATATAGTATTTTAATTTGTTGTTTTTATATTGTAACACTTTTTTAAAAGTGCCATTGGTGGCGAATGCATAATCGTATGCAACACTGCACTTACATTTGCATGACAATGATGTCCATGTTGTTGTTGTTGTTGTTTTTTCGCTGCAGTTCATAAAATGCAATAAAAAAATCGGACAAGAGAACTTAACACCATGAACATTTGACACGGTGAAACAGTTTCAAGCTATAAACATTTACACAGTCATTTAGCCAATTATTAAATGACTTTTATTTTTTATGGATATATATTTTTTGTATTTATGTATTTATTCACATTTCCTGCTGGCAATTATTTAATTTTTTGTAAAGAAATTAAAAATATTTTCAATAGGACTTTTATTAAAACCTTTTATATGTACGTATATACCCAGCAAAAACTTTTATTACCAAGTAAAGTGTTAAATTAATTAAATTTAATGCTTAAATTCTAGTCCTTCCACGCTCGCTCACCAAATGCGAGTTAAAGAACTACTTACCACTTACTCCTTAACTAGTGAGGAGTGTTAATTAGTTTTGTTTCTGAAAATAAGCCTACGATATGCATGTAAAATTATAACAAAAATAGTACTTTTTCAGGTCATAAAGTACTAAACTAATTATCGGCTATACTATAGATTAACTTTTGACTAGAATATAGACTTTAGATTAGAATATAGATTATCGACTAGACTATAGACTAGACTATAGACTATAGACTAGACTATAGACTAGGCTATAGACTAGACTATAGACTAGAATATAGACTAGACTATAGACTAGACTATAGACTAGACTATAGACTAGACTATAGACTAGACTATAGACTAGACTATAGACTAGACTATAGACTAGACTATAGACTAGACTATAGACTAGACTATAGACTAGACTATAGACTAGACTATAGACTAGACTATAGACTAGACTATAGACTAGACTATAGACTAGACTATAGACTAGACTATAGACTAGACTATAGACTAGACTATAGACTAGACTATAGACTAGACTATAGACTAGACTATAGACTAGACTATAGACTAGACTATAGACTAGACTATAGACTAGACTATAGACTAGACTATAGACTAGACTATAGACTAGACTATAGACTAGACTATAGACTAGACTATAGACTAGACTATAGACTAGACTATAGAGACTATAGACTAGACTATAGACTAGACTATAGACTAGACTATAGACTAGACTATAGACTAGACTATAGACTAGACTATAGACTAGACTATAGACTAGGCTATGGACTAGACTATAGACTAGACTATAGACTAGACTATAGACTAGGCTATGGACTAGACTATAGACTAGACTATAGACTAGACTATAGACTAGACTATAGACTAGACTATAGACTAGACTATAGACTAGACTATAGACTAGACTATAGACTAGACTATAGACTAGACTATAGACTAGACTATAGACTAGACTATAGACTAGACTATAGACTAGACTATAGACTAGACTATAGACTAGACTATAGACTAGACTATAGACTAGACTATAGACTAGACTATAGACTAGACTATAGACTAGACTATAGACTAGACTATAGACTAGACTATAGACTAGACTATAGACTAGACTATAGACTAGACTATAGACTAGACTATAGACTAGACTATAGACTATAGACTAGACTATAGACTAGACTATAGACTAGACTATAGACTAGACTATAGACTATAGACTAGACTATAGACTAGACTATAGACTAGACTATAGACTAGACTATAGACTAGACTATAGACTAGACTATAGACTAGACTATAGACTAGACTATAGACTAGACTATAGACTAGACTATAGACTAGACTATAGACTAGACTATAGACTAGACTATAGACTAGACTATAGACTAGACTATAGACTAGACTATAGACTAGACTATAGACTAGACTATAGACTAGACTATAGACTAGACTATAGACTAGACTATAGACTAGACTATAGACTAGACTATAGACTAGACTATAGACTAGACTATAGACTAGACTATAGACTAGACTATAGACTAGACTATAGACTAGACTATAGACTAGACTATAGACTAGACTATAGACTAGACTATAGACTAGACTATAGACTAGACTATAGACTAGACTATAGAGACTATAGACTAGACTATAGACTAGACTATAGACTAGACTATAGACTAGACTATAGACTAGACTATAGACTAGACTATAGACTAGACTATAGACTAGACTATAGACTAGACTATAGACTAGACTATAGACTAGACTATAGACTAGACTATAGACTAGACTATAGACTAGACTATAGACTAGACTATAGACTAGACTATAGACTAGACTATAGACTAGACTATAGACTAGACTATAGACTAGACTATAGACTAGACTATAGACTAGACTATAGACTAGACTATAGACTAGACTATAGACTAGACTATAGACTAGACTATAGACTAGACTATAGACTAGACTATAGACTAGACTATAGACTAGTTTACAGACTAGACTATAGACTAGACTATAGACTAGACTATAGACTAGACTATAGACTAGTTTACAGACTAGACTATAGACTAGACTATAGACTAGACTATAGACTAGACTATAGACTAGACTATAGACTAGACTATAGACTAGACTATAGACTAGACTATAGACTAGACTATAGACTAGACTATAGACTAGACTATAGACTGGACTATAGACTAGACTATAGACTAGACTATAGACTAGACTATAGACTAGACTATAGACTAGACTATAGACTAGACTATAGACTAGACTATAGACTAGACTATAGACTAGACTATAGACTAGACTATAGACTAGACTATAGACTAGACTATAGACTAGACTATAGACTAGACTATAGACTAGACTATAGACTAGACTATAGACTAGACTATACACTAGACTATAGACTAGACTATAGACTAGACTATAGACTAGACTATAGACTAGACTATACACTAGACTATAGACTAGACTATAGACTAGACTATAGACTAGACTATAGACTATACTATAGACTAGACTATAGACTAGACTATAGACTAAAATATAGGCTAGACTATAGACAAGACTATAGTCTATAGTCTAGACTATGGACTAGACTATAGACTAGACTATAGACAAGACTATAGACTAGCCTATAGACTAGACTATAGACTAAACTATAGACTACACTATAGACTACACTATAGACTAGACTATAGACCAGACTACATAGACTAAGTTGATTGGTAAGCACAAGTTATTACCATGTTTTTGCTGGGTATGTTTGCTTGTTAATTGTGTTGCATATAGAAGTGGGTATACCCATAATTGCAACAGAAATATATTAAAATAATAAACAGTTTTATATTTAAATAAGTGGCTTAATGCTGCAATTATTTTATTTAAAAAAATTGTTATTGTATTTATTATTATTTTGAAACAATTAATGGTATTAAGTAAAATTATTTACTATAAGTAAGAAAGTATGGTCGATTATGACTGACCAAATAATAATTATATTTTAATAGATTTCTTGGTATAACGATTTAATAATTTTTGAGTCTCATTAAAAACTTACGAGCAGTCGCTCGAAGAACTAACCTAAATCCTATATCATAGGCAACAGTTAAAAATAATTCTGCGATGGGAATTGGACGAAATTTAGACCGATAGTTTTAACAAAATAAATGAAATCAATGCCAAGGTACACGGAACTGCAAACAATGATTAGCCATCGAGCATTATATGAATTTTTATATCAATACGTTAATATGTGTATCATTAGGATTATATTAAACTTAACTCCAAATCCCTATTCGAAGGATCCGGATGTACGGGTTGGGTGAAATAATAAACCGATTTCAGCCTTTTATGATAGAATTAGCCCTTGAACTAAAAGTTTGAAAATTGCGACCTTTTCCTTGCAGAAAGTTATTCTGAGTCAACTAGTATACTTTTATTAGTGTATAGGTCTTATATTATTTTGCATTTCAAACATCAACACAAAAGCATAATACAATCCCCGCTAAAATAATAATATTTTTAAGGCTTGCTGCTAATAGTAAAAATAAATAAAAAACAACTCAAATCCTTTAATTCCTTAACAATTTAGCAACAGATGTGTAATACAAATATAATCAACATATTCTCCTACAAAATTAAAGGGAAAATATGAACAGATTAACGGACACAAAATGCTGGGAAGAATAACAAAAAACGCGTTAAAACAACGGACAATAAAATTACAATGAAAATAAACAGAAGGGACTTACTAAAACAACAACAGAAAACACTATACAATATTCGTACTTATTTAAAACTTATCATTTTTAAAAAACATTAAAAAATCAAGAGGATTTAATAAAATAAAGCTAAAAAGGCTTCACAAACAATCAACAACAACGAGAACAATGAGCAATAAAGCCAACACATGTTAAATAAACAAAAAACAATGAAAATGACCAAATACGCCGAAACGTAAGCACTCCACAGCCCTGGAACATATTTAAGCTAAAAAAAAATATAATATAAAAATTAAACAAATTTCCAGCAACAGCATTAAAAGGTTTCTCAAAAGCTTCTATCTTATTTTGTGGCAGACAACAAGTAAATAAATAAAACAATTGAAAAAGTTAATGCGGCCGAACGCAAGAGTACCACACCACACAATTTTTTTGGATTAAAATTTTAACAAAAAACCAAAGCATATTTTTAGGCTTAACAAAGTATTATTTCTAAATGGTCTGTTTAATGCGTAAGTAAATAATGTATTGCGTGTGTAGGGGGGCATTTGTGTGCGTGTTCCGTTTCTGAGTTGTCAACTTATAAGTTTATAAAAAGCACCAAACATTTCGTAAATTGGAACATTTACGAAATTTCTTTAGAAAGATTTAATAGAAATGTATTGTTTTCCAATAAAATCGGTTACAACCTACACGCTCAAAATCCTTGACGTAATGGAATAAAAAACATCATTTTCCAAAATTTTATTGAGAATTTTGATCAATGAATCGACATCTGTAGAATTGATGAACATCTATACAATATAATTTTTTAACTTACAACATTTTAGTGGGGAGGGTATTATACGTTTAGGCTGACGTTTGTAACACCCAAAAATATTGGTCCTACACCTTAAAGTATACCAATCGGCTCAGAATAACTTTTTAAGTCGATTAAGTCCGTCCGTCTGTCTGTCTGGCCGTCTGTGTGTCCCTGTAAACCTTGTGCGTACGCTATATGTTGGAATTATCGAGATAATTTGATGAAATTTGGCACATACTCTTCGTTTGAAACATAGGCGAACGCTATTGGTTGAAATCGGTCCATTATTTCGCTCAGCCCCCATACAATAGTACTCCCCGAATAGGGCTTTTAAGTTTATAATTATGTTAAATGTTGCAGAATCTATAAAAAAATCAGTAAATCTTAGTGTTATATAAGTTTAAATGATAATGCCGATTTTCTTAATGAACAGGCGTTATTTGACTCTAGACCCCACACAGTGCCCACTTCTGAAACTTACTCAAACATAAAAATTCACCTTTATAACTTAGGACCATATTTACCTTTGCTCCAATATAATCCCTCTTTCAGAAGATCACTTTTTTACAACAAATTGTTAAAATATATCGGAATAAAGGTAAAATGTTTTATTATTAGAAAAATAATCCACATTTTTAACATACTCTCTAGTGTAGAATATCATATGATCGGCCATGCACGAGTAAGAATGTATAGATTCATACTTGCTTTAATTTATAATTGTTCAGGGTCAATCATGAATCGATCCTCATTAAATTTTGTCGACCGATGTTGGTTCCTACTAAAAATAGTCAATTATGTTCCGATCCTCATTAAACTTGGAGGAGACATTTCGGTATTTTGTGATTTCAACATATGGACAAATAGACAGAAGGACGGACATGGCTAGCTTGTCTCAGAATCTAATGAAGACCCATAATATTCAAACATGTGTATGTATATACTTTTATGGGTCTAAGAACAATAATTCACAATGTTACAAACGGAATGACAAAATCAATATACCCAAACCTTTTCAACTGGCGGTAAAATAAGACCCAACAGTTCCTTTTTAAAAACACTGGAAACAATGCTAAAACAATAAGTTAACATCACTGTTTAGTATTTAAATGCATGTTTAAAATTACTTTTTAGCCAAAACTCAAACCATTTTTATTTTCCATTTTTCACTTCTATTAAAGATAATTTTCCCTTTAACTTGCTCGCATTTTATTTCGTTTTTAACTTTTGATGTTTATACTTGTACTAATTAAAAATGAAATTTGCTAATTAGTTTTTAACCAAAAAAAAAAATCAAAACAAATTAGATTTAACATTTCTAATGTTAAATAAAAAGTATTTATATTAGCAGCATTTTTTAAACAATTGGATTTATTAAATCTAAATTTTAGTTCTGGTACTGTACGCCAGGTGGATAAGGCAAAAGGTTTAAGTAAGTAAGTAAAAATGTTTATTGAGTCTTTTCTTCTTTCAATTACAATGATTTTTTTTTTTTACTAAACGATAGAATAATATTATTCTTAGAACTATTTACATCTTGCTCTAATAAAATTTAATAATGAAAAAGCAACTTGCTAGACAGAGAAATACAATACTAAAAAGTTTTTTTACATTTAATATTAAACATATGCTTGCTCCCGGCATAACCATTAACGTACAGAGTTATATTCTGTATATAAAAAACTACAAATAGGCAACACTTAAAACTAAATAAAAAACAGATAAATTACGGTATCTTAACTGAGATTAACACTGAGTAAAACGAACTGTCCAATTTAAAAGGTGAACAAATATAAAAAATCACAAGTCGGTAGACCTAATACTGAGTATCAAATCATAATTAACAGTTAAAATCACAGTTTCATAGACTAGAAACAAAATTAAAAATACAAAATTGTATTAAATAATAAACATTAACAACGAAAAATTATCACAGTGATGCGTCAATTAATAACAATTCCCTAGCCTCTGTGCGAGCCGGGGGAAGTCCTCGCGTAGAATTCAGGGATGACATGCGCATCCAATCCATTCGTGCCCGGAGCACCTAGAATACCAATTGGGGAGAGGTATGTTACACCAGACCAATCCACGTTTCGTTCCATCTCGAAAATTTCATTCATTAGATTGTTTTCATGTGTGGCCAGGTTATCCACAAATTTCCTTTGTAGGGACATTGCATAATTACAAAAAGGCACAACCTCTGATTTCTCATAGATATAAGAGTTGGAATAACGCTTCGTTTGGCTTGCAAAATTCTTGTTTATACATTTTCTCAGGATCCTTCTCTCGAATACCTCCAATTCTTTTGCCACTATTGGTGAAATAGTAAACCAGATCGGAAATGCGTATACCAAGGCGGACCTGATTGCCACTTTATATAGTAATAACTTTGTATTACTCGGAAGATATTTACTGTTAAACAGACTGGTGAACATGCAAGCAATTCTTTTGGCCTTCGTAAGAATTGTTCTGGCGTGATTGTTAAATTTGTGTAGTTTATCAAAACTAACACCCAAGTATTTTATAGATGATTTAAATTGTATTTCAATTTCGTCAATGTAAAGATATAGAATCTTGCTTTCTGGAACCACATATCTCGCACATTTTCCAGAGGCATTTCGAATACAGATGGCCTCAGATTTAGATACATTAATCCTAATACCCCATTTCTTATAGTAGTTACAAATTTCCTCCAGGTGAGATGCAGCTTTAAGAAGTGCGCGGTGTGGAGATTCATCATGTGAGTACAACAGACAGTCGTCAGCATATAGTATTGCAGTAGAGTTACTTGTCAGATGGGGAAAATCGTAAAGAAATATATTAAATAACATAGGCGCCAGGACACTCCCCTGGGGCACTCCAGATTTCACACATCCATAGTCGGAAAGACAATTTTTTATCTGAACTCTGAATGAACGGTTCAAGAAATAATTTTGGAATAATTTTATCAAAAAAGGGTCAACTTCCAGCTCAATCAGTTTGTATAAGATACCCCTGTGGAAGGCAGTGTCAAATGCTTTCTCAATATCGAGTGAAATTGCCACCGTACAAGATTTTCCCCGCAGATGTCGCACGATGTCATCATGAAATTTCAAAAGCGCGTGTTGTGTTGAGTGATAACGTTGGAATCCAAATTGGTATGATGAAATTGGGTTAATAATAAACTCACTTTCCAATTTTGCCTTTAGTATGTGTTCAAAAATTTTTCCTATGTTAGACAAGAGAGATATAGGACGAAAATCATTCACATTGTTACTATCCCCTTTTTTTTTAAGTGGAATAATTTTTGCAGATTTCCATACATCTGGAAAATAGCAGTTATTGAGACAATTATTAAAAATGATGACCAGCAGCTGTATTACACGATCAGGAAACCTTCTAATTAAGAAATTGGACACACCATCAAAGCCAGAAGATTTTTTATTGTTCAGCCCATTAATTATACTTTCAACCTTTTGCACGCTCGTAAAGTGGTAATCATCGTCATTGTCCAAAGAATTAAACAAAATGTTGAACTGATAAATATGCGGTAACGCATTATTTGTATATGAAGTGATACGCTGGTCTAAGTCATCAACAGTGAATTGGGGGATAACTTCCCTGTAGATGTCACAGTAGTAATCCTTAAAATGATCAGCTATCTCCCTCTCATTTATGACAGTTTGGTTATCAGCAGTGATCTGTTGGCAAAATGGCGATTTTTCCCTTCCAACAATTTGGTACACCCGTCTAAAAGCATCCGGACCAGGTTTTATCTTCTCCAGTATACCATTAAACCTGTCGGCTTGCTCTATATTAACCAGTTCTCTAATTATATTCTTTAGAAGCTGAATTTGTTTTGATATTATATTATATTGGTGACTGCATCTATTACCCGTACGGTGAAATATTTTTTTAAGGTCTTTTTGCCATTTGTGTTTGATTTTAAAAAATTTACGTATATTATCAGAAGTAGGGATCTTACAGTTTGACTGTATAATTCTTTCTGAATGAGCATTGTGGATATGAGAAAGATTCGCATTAAATTGTTCAATTAATATATCCAATTCCATGTTTGACAGGTTTATGTACTTGGAGGGCATAATATCATTGGCCGAAATTTCAAGGTCGTTTCGAAATCGACTCCAATTTGTGTTTTTATACGACGTAAAATGACGTGGGTTATTTAGGATAATTTGCCCCCATTGTAAATCTATTTCCAATTTCAATGGAAAGTGGTCCGAGAATGTTGGGCAACTATATATTTTAAGGTTAGAAATTCCAGAGCCTGTAAAATGCGGACTAAGTAGGAAATGATCCAAATAGGACGGACCATTTGGGTAGGACGGTCCAGCATCACAAATACGTGAAACATCCAAAGAGTGGTCAAGTAGCCAGTTATTTAAAACTCTACCATTGCAGTTTTCCAATGGGTCGCCCCAATTTGGATGCCTGGCGTTTAAATCTCCGCCCAGTATGAATCCATCAAAATTACCAGCTGTTTGCAACAATTTGTCAAGCCCGTCATTGAGTCTAGATGTAGAAATATTGCATGGTATATAGATTGAGCCAACTAGAATTCTCCTCAGAGAATTGTCCATATTTAGCTCTATTTGAATTAATTTGACTTTTAAATCTATATCGGCAAAGTTTATAATATTGTATACAATAGACTCCTTGATTGCTAGACCTACTCCAAGAGCTGAGTTGTCATATATAAAATTAAATCCTTTTAGTTTTAGTCTTTGGTTTTTACGTAAATGGCACTCTTGAAGAAATGCTATGTCAATTTTATTATGAGAAAGTGTATTCAGCAAGTCAATTTACATTAAATGTGAGAAAATTTAAATGTCTATGGAACATAATTGTCATTTACTTTTTTTAAAAGACGTAAGAACTCATCTTTCGCTTCACTTTTTTGCATATTTTTATAATCAATCAGGAATTTGTGAATTTCCTGTTCCAATGTTGGTTCCTCGGGTTCAAGAAACAATTTTGACAGTTTTAGGAATTCCTCTACAATTGGGGAGCATCTGTTTTTTGAGTTATTATTATTTAAATTGGAATGAAAAAGGCTTGCAAAGGTTAAGCCGGGTGTGACAGTAGTGGTTTTTATTGCATTGCTAACATTACGACTTACTAGCAAATTATCTTTTCGGGCTTTGTCTAAACGTTCCAATTTACCCTTTACATATTTCTTATAGGCGACACAGCCTCTCCAATTCGCTGGATGCCCCTCCTCACCACAGTTAACGCAAGTCGGTTTTGAGTTCTGAATTTGTGACAGCTCACACTCCCCCGGAGGATGAGATTTATCACACTTTACACATTTAAAGTCAGAGTTGCAATTTCGTGCAACATGACCCCAGAGCTGACACCTATGACATTGTATTTCATGGTTCTTCCTTTTCGGTTTCTCCCATATCACAGTTTGGTTTAGTAAGTATTTAATTTGACTAATATCAGTTAATTTCTTTCCAGGTGCAAGAACAACAAGAAATAGACCGGTATCCACTTTGTTTTTCCTTGAGAGTGCCGTTGTAAATTTATTAATATTATTTATGGTGTCTGGGACCAATTGGTCTAATGCACTTTTAATTTCCTGTACATCTGTCTTATAATACAAGCCACGCAAAACCAAAGAAATTTGTCTAAATTCTTTAGGTGTAAAAGAATATGATTTTATTTTCTTCTCCCTAAGGAGGGCCATCATCTCATTATGTACAGCCGGGTCTGCAATATAAAGTTTACTCTTTTGCTTATTTACATTTTTAATTTTATAAACTATTTTTGGTGACTTAGCCTCTAGTTGCGCTACAAGATGTGTTACATTAACATTGTATAAGAAAATTGGAGGACAAAATCCTCCCTTTTGTGTAGCATTGTCCCCAGTGGGGTCATCAATCATCGCTCCACCTCGAGCAGCATGAATATCAACATCGCCAGTATAATCAAAGTCAAGCTCACCCAAAAGAGCAAATCTATTCTGGCTGTTGGTAGCACCAGAAAACCCAGATCCCTTACGTCCAATAGATTCAGAAGAGTCAATCTTAGAGGGAGAATTGTCCCCAGCAAGTCTCATTCTTTTAGCCGCAATGTTCTCATTAGGCAAAACCTTCACATGTTCCATACCATCACTGTTGTCCCCGTCCTCATGTTCCATAGTGGAGAAATTTTAGCCCCGTATGGGCACCCACTCATATACAAGCAAAAAAGTCCGTAACTTCAAAATAATTTAAAAAAAGCAAAATTAAATTAAAAAAAAATCAGAAGAAAGTTCGCGCTCGATGTTCTCATGCGTAAAGTTCCGCAACTAGCGCAAAAGGTTTAAATCGAGACTAAACAAATTTCAAATCATAATGTCAGCAGCGACCAACAGATGGAGTTATTTCAAAACTTAATATTAAAATCATAAATTTTCCATAAAATTTGTAACAATTTTTTGCAAAAATTGGTATTTGCACTAAAATATCATGTGTGCAATATTTTAGTTACAGGAATTTTGTTTATTTTCCTATTTTTACACATTTTAAGAAATATTTGCCATCTATTGGTGAATAGCAAAATAAAACAAATTAGTTTATTTTAAAATTATTTTGGTTTTGTTCTATGAATACAAAGCATTGCCATATTGAAATTAGCTAAATCTAACTATTTTTTTGGATTTAATAAATCCAAATTAGATTTACTTCTTTTAGCTGCAGAACCGCCATGTTTGCACTAAAATTAATTTTTCTTTGACCTTATATTAGCTTACAGAGTGTATTTTCAGATAATGATGTCCAAAACTAAATTCCAGCTTCCAAAGATAGTTTTTTTCTTGAAATAAAATAAATCCAAAATAAATCCAGTGATTAAAAAAAGCCCCTATTGTTTTGAAAAACAAAAAAGAGATTTAATTTAAAATACATAAATCAAATTTAAATAAATTAATGAAATTGTCGAACAGTTAAGTCAGATCTGATGGTATATAACTGCTCTAAACCAATATAACTGCTCTAAACCAATTATAATTTGAAAAGAGAGTTTAGCTTCGATCAAAACAAATATTAATCGGAATGAGTATTATTCTCAAATAGTAATAGTTATAAACATTACATTTGTAATTTCGACAATATAAATTTTCTGAACTCTTATAGATAGAACCTTGTCCGTCTGTGTATCTGTTGAAAACAACTTTTTGAAGACCTCATATATCTTTGGGATCTAAATCTTTAATAATTCTTTTAGACGTGCTTGCTAAATGACCCCTTATAAAAATGACAAAATCGGTTTATAAATAAAGGAGATATGAGCAAAAATCCGAGACAACCACTGAACATTTTTAATTAAAACTAGACAAAAATCTGGATATTTTATCACACAAACCTTATAGTTTTTAAAAGTTCACTTGATCTTACCTGAAAATAGAAGAAAAAGAAAGAATTAGATAAAGTTTATTGTACAAATTTATTTCTAATAGGTTATAGTTATATAGCAAAATTTATTCTTATAATTTTTCAGATTAATTTCGAATTGCTGACTAAAGCCTCAGCTTTAACGTCTACACATCTCGTGGGCTCTAATTCGTCATTCGTACGAATGTACTCTTTGTAAAAAACAGTAAAGATAGTCGTCACTTTAGTCGTTTTTGCAATTGAAAGCGGAGACTGTAGTCACTTTACTGTCAGCAAGTAATCTTGTGAGTAGATAAAAAAACATAACCGAAATGGTTCTTTGCAGCGGTCACAGTGTAATCGAATGGCTTCCACCTAGGACAAGCAAATTTTAAAATTTCTAGTCACTTGGGTAATCGGTTGGTAGGTGAAAAAGCTAGTTCGGGACTGTCAACCTAAATGTACTCACGGCTGAAGACAGTCGTCACTTTAGTGTCTCTTTTGTAAGCGAGAGCTAAGATAATCGTCATTTAGAGAGTATACACTTAAAAACTTAAGTGCAATGGTACATGTATTGACTCCTTTGGACTAGCTTTATGGCTGTCTCTTTGTAATCTATGATATGACGATTGAATTAGGATAAGCTCATTATAAAACTAAAATCGAGTGAACTACCACTTTAGGTTACCCCTAGTTTTTGCGCTGTTATAACGTCTCAACAAGGGCCAAGAATGGAGTTTTCGAAACTTCAAAACATGACATCTCAAATCCAAAATCTTATGAAGAAATTTAGATTCGGATTCAGCCCAGTTCAATGCTTTAGAAATATATGAGTTAAAAATTTGTCGTTATGTGTTATTGTAAAGGTCTAACGATAATCGGAACGTTAGATTTTTTACTCTAAATATGGGAAATATCTCTCGAAATTAAACAATTTCAATTTAAATTTATTAAAAAATTATTAATTTCTAATATTATGTTCTTTAATCTTCCAAATAAATGATCGATCTTAGCGAAATGTTCAGTTGAAAATTTAGTATAACAAATTCAGTATAACATTCTCTTAGTCCCGGTAGACTAGAGGTACTGGTAGCACCTCTTTTTCCCCGGGATTGCAATTACACCAAGATGGGGTCTATCATCAAGGTATCATGCCCCGGGGGAGTCAATTATTTTAATGTTTATTCTCTTATTAATCTATATTAAAACCAAAAGACTATTAATAATAAAATACACAAGATTATTTTGACGGTATCACGGCTATACGGCAATACGGCCGTTGCCAAGTTTAGACTAATTTCTACTTTCGAAGGTGATAATAAAAATAACATATTATAAATTTGACAAAATAATGGTTAATAACATTTTATTTTATTTAGTATTTTATAAATGTATTAACAATCAAAAGGCTTTAATGTTTTAATAATAATGCTGCTGACTTCATTATAATTAAGTTGCGAACTATACGGCAATGGTTGTTGCCAATAGCATTTGTTGTCATGTAGATGTATAGGCTAGTATATGTCTATGTGTTTAAAGTATATGTATTAGAAGGATTCGGATTAGCCCTAAAACTAGTTAGATTACTCTAGCAATATTTATTATATTGTTTAACCCATTAAAATTGATCCCTTTATAAGGTCATAGTGGACCAGACGCAATTCCACTACCGATTTTAAAATTAAGGATCCATATTATAGAACTCACTCCTTAAAGCCATTTCAAAGAGTACGAATGACTTTGGTTTGATTTATCGACGAAAAAGTGTATACATATACAGTGTAGGATATAATAAAGTACGACTTGACCGATAACACAAATTTTCTTGTAATAATTAATGTATGAAATAATTTATTGTTTAAAAACTTCAGTTCTAAATATTAAATTGCTTTCAGTTTTATTGTAAATTTCAAGTCATTAACAACATGTTTTTAAAATTTCATTTTATAATAATTTTCAATTTAATAATTTCATCGAAAGGACTTTTCAAATTTACAAATATCAAATGTGAGGAGTACGATAAACCCTTTGCTACCATACCATTGTGCAAACTAAAAGTTGTAAGACGTGGTGTAGTTGGTTTCAATTTAATAGTGGCTTTACATCAAGTGCCGGTTAATAATGTATCGGTATGTTATTATATTTTTAACAACATTATTCTAAAATTAACCACCAACCCCCTTTTTAGATTAATTTGGATTTGCAAAAAAAGGCTAATGGCTATAGGCCTTTTTTATACAATGCTTCAGCCGATTTTTGTCATGTAATGAGCAGTAAAAATCGTTTTAGTTTTATAGGTGTGGTTATCGATTTATTGAGTAAAGATACAAATATTAATCATACATGTCCCTATGATGTGAGTAATTGTAGTTAATTAAGATACTTTAAATTAAAATTATCAATTTT
>NW_023996410.1:0-44381 GCF_015586225.1 Lucilia sericata | reverse complement strand
AAAACTTAAAAACTTGCGAGGTTGTTTTGGAAATATAAGAATATTTCTTAAGTTTTGTTCTGAATATTAAGTTTTTTTTAACACAATTTAACGAAAAGTCAGAAATGTATTAGGGTAGCTAAAGTTTTATATTTCGGTAATAATGTAGAGTATCAAGTAAATTTTTTATACCACCTTTTAAAAAAGTGAGGCGTATATTGCTCAGACTTATATAGTCTTGTGTATAACCCAGATTATAGTCTTGTCTATAAACTAGACAATAGTCTCGTATTTATTTCAAATTCTATTAGCTCCTATAGTCTTGTCAATAGTCCATAATATAGTATTGTCTATAGTCTTGTCTATAGTCCTGTCTATAGTCGTGTCTATAGTCTTGTCTATAGTCTTGTATATAGTTCAGACTAGTCTTGACTATAGTCCTGACTATTGTCTTGTCTATATATTCTATATATTCCAGACCACAGTCTTGTCTATAGTCCAGACTATATTCTTGTCTAGAGTCCAGACTATAATCTTGTCTATAGTCCAGACTATAGTCTTGTCTATTGTTCAGACTATAGTCTTGTCTATAGCCCAGACTATAGTTTTTTCTATAGTCTAGACTATAGTCTTGTCTATAGTCTAGACTATAGTCTTGTCTATAGTCCAGACTATAGTCCAGACTATAGTCTTGTCTATAGTCCAGACTATAGTCTTGTCTATAGTCCAGACTATAGTCCAGACTATAGTCTTGTCTATAGTCCAGACTATAGTCCAGACTACAGTCTTGTCTATAGTCCAGACTATAGTCTTGTCTATAGTCCAGACTATAGTCTTGTCTATAGTTCAGACTATAGTCTTGTCTATAGTTCAGACTATAGTCTTGTCTATAGTCTAGACTATAGTCTTGTCTATAGTCCAGAATATAGTCTTGTCTATAGCCCAGACTATAGTCTTGTCTATAGTTCAGATTATAGTCTTGTCTATAGTTCAGACTATAGTCTTGTCTATAGTTCAGACTATAGTTTTGTCTATAGTTCAGACTATAGTCTTGTCTATAGTTCAGACTATAGTCTTGTCTATAGTTCAGACTATAGTCTTGTCGATAGTCCAGACTATAGTCTTGTCTATAGTCCAGACTATAGTCTTGTCTATAGTCCAGACTATAGTCTTGTCTATAGTCCAGACTATAGTCTTGTCTACAGTTCAGACTATAGTCTTGTCTATAGTCCAGAATATAGTCTTGTCTATAGTTCAGACTATAGTCTTGTCTATAGTCCAGACTATAGTCTTGTTTATAGTCCAGACTATAGTCTTGTCTATAGTTCAGACTATAGCCTTGTCTATAGTCCAGACTATAGTCTTGTCTATAGTTCAGACTATAGTCTTGTCTATAGTTGAGACTATAGTCTTATCTATAGTCCAGACTATAGTCTTGTCTATAGTCTAGACTATAGTTTTGTCCATAGTCCATAATATATTCTTTTATCCATAATCTAGACTATAGTCTTGTCTATAATCTAGACTATAGTCTGTTCAATATTCCAGATTATAGTATCTTCTTCAGTCCAGACTGTAGTCTTGTCTATATTACAGATAATAATGTTGTTCATAATCAAGACATCTCTATAGTCAAGACTTTAATCTTGTCTATAATCCAGACTATTGTCTGGTCTATTGTTCCGACTATTGTTAGGCTGTAGTCCTCAATGTAGTCTTGTCTATAGTCCAGACTGTAATACCTATAGTCCAGGCTATAGTCTTACCCATAGTTCGGACTATTGTCTGGTCTATAGTCTGGTCTATTGTTCAGACTATTGTTTGTTTATAGTTTTGTCTACAGTCTTCTCTATTATCTTGTCTATAGTCCAGTCTTATCTATGGTCCAAACTATGATCTTTCAGCATAAATCTAATAATTTATAAATCGCAATAATAAGTTCCAATAGTGTGTTATTAGTTTTGGTGGTGCGTGAATATAATTCGGCATATCCGAGTATAACACTCATAGTTGTTATTAAATGTAGTGATTTAAAAAAAGGTCCTTTTATTTTAGGTTATTTGGTAAGTGAAGTTTTTTACTGTAATATGAAAATTTTGTTGTTTGTTATTCACTCCAATATTTTCAAGTACCCTTAAAGCTGATCAGGCGCTCGATTGTATGAAAACTATGGTTTAAATCAGTGGTTGGCATAAAGAGAACATAACATAAACATTACAACACGGGCAATTTAAAACCCAGTTTTTTTTTAAAGATTTCTAATTTTCTAAAGATTCAATAACATTAGTTCTGTTAACATATAAATAACTAATTATCTTCGGCCCTTGTTGTCTGTTCTTAACGACCACTTTTTTTAAATTATTTTTTCAAACAAAATTATACAATACGAACCAATAAATTCACGCAAGTATAAAATGTTAAACAAAAAACTACACTTACATTCAATACAAAACTCATAATTCAAATATTTTAATAAATTAACTATAAATCATGAAAAATAAAACAAAATAGATCTACATACATAAAACAATTTTGGTTAATTTATGATTTTTGATTTATAAAATATAGTTTAAAATTGTTTGCTATAACTTGTACTATTACACTGACTTTATAATGACGCTTAAACTTTTTGCAAATTACAGAAACTGTGCTTAATAATTTGCATTTGTTCCATGAAAAGTTTATATGTTTTTTTTAATAATTTATAACTTTACACATATTTTTAGTTTTTTAAACAATATTTTAATTGTTTTTTTATTATTTATATATTCAGCTATTGTGTGCGAATATGTGGTTTAGTTTTACACTACTTTTTTTTCAATTTATGTTTTTTTTTTTAGTTTTTGTTGTTGTCTTCATTATGATCATAAATATTTCGTAATATTTTCCTGTTGATTATATTTAAATATAAAACAGCGGATATGCGTTTTTTTATTATTTATATATTTTGTTTCTTATGTATAGTTTTTTTTTTTTTTTTCAAAAATGAGTGTAAATACTTTCATTCGAATATATACATAGTTTTTTTTTGTTATGGTTTTGTTAATGTTTATTTATTGTTTATGTTTGCTGTGAACAAAAGTTTATTGTTGTGTTCAGTCACTAGAAATGTGTTAAAAAATGCCTTGGGCGTTTTGCGGAAAGGGTTTTATTTATGGAAATGTTTTAATAATTGCACTAAAGATCATTATAATCAAGCTTTATACATATCGCTGATCTTAAGTGTTTATGTTTAGAAAGTTTATAGTTAAATCTATGTATATGCGTAAGAAAACCATATAAAAATAAGAGTCTAGACTATAGCCTTGTCTATAGACCAGACTTTAGACTTGTTTATATCGTATCTATAGCCCAACTATAATCGTGTCTATAGTCCAAACTATAGTCTTGACTATAGTCCTGACTATAATCTTGTCTATAATCCAGACTATAGTATTGTCTATACTCCAGACTATAGTCTTGCCTATACTCCAGACTATAGTCTTGTCTATACTCCAGACTATAGTCTTGTCTATAGCCCAGACTATAGTCTTGTTTATAGTCCGGAATATAGTCTTGTCTATAGTCCAGACTATAGTCTTGTCTATATACCAGACTTTAGACTTGTTTATACCGTATCTATAGCCCAACTATAATCGTGTCTATAGTCCAAACTATAGTCTTGACTATAGTCCTGACTATAATCTTGTCTATAATCCAGACTATAGTTTTGTCTATAGTCCAGACTATAGTCTTGTCTTGTCTATACTCCAGACTACAGTCTTGTCTATACTCCAGACTATAGTCATGTCTATACTCCAGACTGTAGTATTGTCTGTAGTCCAGACTATAGTCTTGTTTATAGTCCGGAATATAGTCTTGTCTATAGTCCAGAATATAGTCTTGTCTATAGACCAGACTTTAGACTTGTTTATAGACCAGCCTTTAATCGTATCTATAGACCAGACTGTAACCGTGTCTATAGTACAAATTATAGTCTTGTGTATAGTCCAGACTATAGTCTTGTATATAGTCCAGACTATAGTCTTGTCTATAGTCCAGACCAGACTCTTATTTTTCTTGTCTATACTCCAGTCTATAGTCTTGTCTATAGTCCAGACTATAGTCTTGTTATAGTCCAGACTATAGTCTTGTCTTTAGACCAGACTTTAGACTTGTTTATAGACCAGCCTATAATCGTATGTATAGTCCAGACTGTCTTGTCTATAGTCCAGAGTATAGTCTTATCCATAGTCCAGACTATAGTCTTGTCTATAGTCCAGACTATAGTCTTGTCTATAGTCCAGACTAATATTGTCTATAGTCCAGACTAATCTTGTCTATAGTCCTGACTATAGTCTTGTCTATAGTCCAGACTATAGTTTGTCTATATTCCAGACTATAATCTTGCCTATAGTCCAGGCTAAAGGCTTGTCTATAGTCCAGAATATAGTCTTGTCTATAGTCCAGACTATGGTCTTATCTATAGTCCAGACTATAGTCCTGTATATAGTCCAGACTATACACAGAAAAAATTAATTTTAAAAAATTTTTAATTAAAACGATTAATCAAAATTTTTAAAAAGGGTTCAATTCATTTTGTGTTGATTCATAAAAATGTATAATCAAATACGTATTTAACAACAACAAAAATAGAAAAAATAAAATTTTGTGTACGAAATCAATTATAAGTAGTAATTGAATACACAATTTTTGTTATAGGTTGAACTTCAAAAAATAAAATAATTGAAAACGAGGTTTTGGTGATTGAAATCGTTTTTCAGTTTTTTCTGTGTAGTCTTGTATATAGTCCAGACTATAGTCTTGTCTTTAGTCCAGACTATAGTCTTGTCTATAGTCCAGACTATAGTCTTGTCTATAGTCCAGACTATAGTCTTGTCTTGTCCATACTCCAGACTATAGTCTTGTCTATAGTCCAGACTATAGTCTTGTTTATAGTCCGGAATATAGTCTTGTCTATAGTCCAGACTATAGTCTTGTCTATAGACCAGACTTTAGACTTGTTTATATACCAGCCTATAATCGTATCTATAGTCCAGACTGTAACCGTGTCTATAGAACAAACTATAGTCTTGTCTATAGTCCAGAGTATAGTCTTATCCATAGTCCATAGTATAGTCTTATCCATAGTCCAGACTTTAGTCTTGTCTATAATCCAGACTATAGTCCTTGTCCATAGTCCAGACTATAGTTTTATCTATAATCCAGACTATAGTCTTGTCTTTAGTCCAGACTATAGTCTTGTCTATAGTTCAGACTATAGTATTGTCTTTAGTCCAGATTACAGTCTTGTCTACAGTTCAAGCTATAATTATTATAGCCTAGACTATAGTATTTTCTTAAGTCCAAACTATAGTCCAGTTTATGGTCCAGGTTATTACTTTGTCTATAGAGTAATCTAAATTTGCCCAAAATATTCTTCCAAAATTTACTCTAACAAAAAATTTATAGAAAGTTTCTCTTGCTAAATTGAAAAATTTAACGAATATCAATCCCACTGTGCATTTTCTTAAATATAAAAACGTACATGATCTTAATGTAAAATATTAAATATTATGGCAATAAAATATTTGTCTTTATGATTATAGAAAACAAAAACTATAAATCTGCCTCACAAAGTAAATATGATGGCAAATATTTAGTTGTGGAAAATCTGAAAAAGAAAACAAAAAGAAAACTTGACTTTGCCAATCACATTAGGAATAAAAGAAAACAACCAACTTTTTTTCAAAGCTGCAAGTGTTTACAACAGCAGAAGCAGCAATGAAGAAAATCATATGACAATGAAATATCGCAAGAAAAACACATGTGCCAAATGTATTTTCCAATTTTACAGCAAAAAAAAAAGCAGAAAACAAAGTTTTTCTTGCCACAAAAAGTTTTCCGAGGTGTAAATGAACAAATAAACACTTGAAACTGTAAAAGAAAACAGAAACAACAATTACAACGACAATCATTAGAGTAGTTATGATGAGGCCAGCAAGGTGTTGCATTATACAGTTACATGGGTATGTTTGTTGGTGATACATTTTTCACAAGTGCAAGTGTTATTTGTTGCCAACATATATTGAGATTTTCTCAATTTGCATACTTTAAAGATACTTCAAACAAAAAAAGGTTTATTTCATATGATTCATCTCGTTTTGGCTTAAGGTAACAAATATTTAAATTTTTTTCCTAAAAATAATAAAATATCAACATTTTATCTGGCTGCAATCATCAAGATGTCATCATAAACCTTAACATTACCTTTCAGTCATTATCGTCTTTGTTTTTCATAATTATTTATATTTTAATGACAATTGTCTTAAAAGGGAAAAATTACAATTTACGGCCAAAAGACTGGGATTTTAATTACTCTTAAAAAATGTATTTTATTTTCAACATACGCATCTGTTTAATTTTAATTCTCATTTTGTTAAATGTTTATTGTTTAACCTCAACGTTTTTTTTTTAACAATAAATATTTTATTTTAATTTACCCCGTGACACCTGCATAGACAATTTGTTGTTTTCTGTGTCTTTGAATGTCATTACAACATTCAAAACATTTTTCATGTGGCATGTAACAGGTTATATTCGGGGAGTAGAAGTTAAAAACTTTTCTACAATGTTTGGCCATATGGAACCTTACGCACGTACTGGCTGACTAGCTAGATCGGGAGATATGGGCGGGGATCTTGTTCCATTGTACCTGGTTCCGTACAATAAGAAAAAACTTACGTGCGATTTAATTGCCCTTTTTATTAAATAAAAAAAAAACTATAAAAATTCCTCCTACAAACAATATCACATCCTTTTGTTAGCATTGGTGTTATTGCTAAAGGCTCTCAACCCACCCGACCGTGTTTTCCTAAGGCCTAGAAAGTTTATAAGAAAACCCTATCACACATTACCTTACCTCTGTCCCTGTAGTTCTACATAATCAAAAGAGTATCACACTGTCATAATTTCAATTTCAAAATTATATGTATTATAACAAAATCTCTTCAGAAATACATTTCATTATTTCTCTTAAATTTAAAGTAAGTAAATTATTATGATAATAGATAAATTATAAAGGAAAGAGTAAAAAAAAAAGTATCATTCTCATTTACATTAAACAACAGAGAAAAGCTTCAACAATTCAAATCAAAACTCACTAAAAGAGTAAAGCAACAAACTTTCTTTGTTGTTGTAATGTTTAATGAAAAATGAAAAGAATAAATCAAAATTATCAATGAGCGAGTAATTACTACTAAAATATTAGCATCTTATTGGAATAATAAAACAAAAGGAACTAACAAATTGTAACTTACAGTAGGGTCTCGATTCCAATGCTGAAGGCCTTCTGCTTGGTGATTTTGGGGTCGATTTACACCGTATTTGTAATGTTTATATTAAGATGTTAATTTTAGTATTAATTTTTACTTAGTTAAATTATTTAATAGTTAGGAAAATTTAATTATAAGTAAATTATAGTTGTTAAAATTTCATCAGATCATGTTTTAATTTAGAAAATATTAATATAGGTGTTAGTATATAGAATTTTGATTTAGTCGTTTTTAATATTTGAAATAACAAATGATCATATTGTTCGGTATTTGTTTTTAAACTTTAATGGACATATTATTTCAAATATTAGATACGATCATTAAGCTAAGTTTAATTGTTGTTAATATTAAATAGTTGTTAATATATTGATATAAATTTAATTTTTCTGGATTTTAAGATGTGATTTTAATAATGAATTGTTAAAATTTGAACTTCTTAAGATAGTTTATAAGCCATAATTATAATTTTAGAAGTTAGTTGTAATTTGGAAAGAAATTTATTCTGTTGTTAATTGGTAATTTTGAGTCTCTAAGTTAGAATATTAGGAAATTTGTTTATGGGTTAGACTGAATCATTGTAAGGTGTATTATTTTCTGGATTTCTGTTGAATACTTCTATGATTTGTGTCCAATCCCGTTTTGATCAATGAAATTTTGGTTTTGCTGAATTATTACTAAGCACTTGTTGTCCATGCGGAACAGATTCAAGGCATGTAAAACTACTAGTTGGTGGCCACATCAACAGATTTTGAGGCAACACTCAAACTGGTTACTCTCGAGTAAGTGACTGGTGTTTGGGACACGTTGTCCCAAATCTTGGTCCAAGATAAATAATATTTACTCGAGAGTATAGTATAATAATCCTATATTGAAAATTGACTAAATCAGTGAAAAATAACTAAATTTTTATCTAAATTTTCTTTACCTTTCTGTTTATAATTGTAAGGAAAGATGTAATTTTCCTTTCGAATATAGAGATTTAGAAATTTCTTTTAAAATTGTAAAAATTTGTAAAATTATATACAGCAAATTATCTTTTAAACTTTATTATTTAGTATATTTTGTCTTTTTAAACTTTATACAATTCAGAATTTTCAGAGAAAACCACGTTTTCTTACTATTATCACTTTTCCCACAAATATTTGCCGATGTGTGTGATTTCACTGCTGGATTTAAAAAGAACGAACAAATGTATTTTACTAAAAAGCCAACCAGTTCAGATAATTGTAAGCTTATTATCATGTATATCTGATAATATGCAAATATTGTAAGAAAGCTTTTATTTTTTTCCTATGAAAATAGTAAATGTTTAAAAGAGACAACAATATAAGATTATATCTCTCTCATATCATGTATACTTTGCTGAGAATATATACATGATCGGAAATGCTGAAAAACGCAAAGAAGAATAAAAAGATCATAAAACCACATTGGTCCAGTGTAATATTGAAAGGTACTTAATAAAGCATTGTTGCATTTATAAGTACTTAATATTATCACTTAAAATGTTAGGGAAGTATTCTCATCGACATATACCTAATTAAATTGATGTTAAAAAGTCAAATTAAAGTGAATTTTTAAAATTAAATTGAAATAAAACTGCAAAGGAGTAGAAATTATAAAATTGTCACATTACAAAACAGGTTATGGAGAATTATTTTCGAATAATGAAACATAAGCTGAAGACAACAATTTTATACAAAATTTTGTTAAATTTTTCGAAATTGGGTGTTAAATGTAGTTTAAATTGGTTTTATTAAAATGCAAAATTGAATATCTTTTAATTAATTGAAGTTTTCCCTCTTTTTCTTTAGTAAAATGATTTTCGAAAACAATTTTGTATAATACATATTTATCAGGTGTAATCAGGATCTAATGTCCTTGGCATGAAATTTGCCTAAAGGCTTGCCTTTCATGTCCTCTAGTTCATAATAACACGTCCCATGTTTGGCTTTAACTCTGGCTTTCTCAAATTGATTTGCTAGTTTGCTGTTATAGTGTTCAGCTGCTTTAGACTGGGAAAAGTTTCGTCTGTAAACAATTTGTCCGATATCAAAACTTATAGGTCGAGATCTGAGATTATAATATTTTACGTTTTTGTCATAGGATCTACGTATGTTCTCTCGCGCCTTTTCCCTCAAGAGCTCTAATTTTTCATCATGTCTTAAATCTGCAGGTGTTTCTAAAATATTCAGATTTCGCAATAGGGAATAAGATTTGCCATTTGTTAGCATATTTTGGCCGAATAATAGGAAATAAGGGGAATATCCTGTGCTGATATGTACTGAACTCCGTAATGCGCAACTAATTGCGGATAGTTTTGCATCCCAATCCTTTTGAGAGGGTTTAACATAAGCTCTAATGGCGGCTAACACTGATCTATTTACTCGCTCACTGGCGTTTGCCTGAGGCGAATAAATGGCAGTAAAATTGTGGAAAACTCCATACGATTCCATGAATTCTTTGAACAAGTTGGATTTGAATTGTACACCATTGTCCGTCGTGATTGACTCCGGGACACCAAATATATGGAAAATTCTCTTCTCTAGAAATTCTGTGATGACATTAGATGTAAATTTTTTTATTGGCTCGAGGAAATGAAATTTGGATAAGTGGTCCAACACTATAATTATGCCTACGTTTCCTGAAGAAGACCTAGGGTAAGGCCCTAGCAAATCTAAGTAGAGTTTTTGAAAAATACGTACAGATGTTGATGGCTGACCCATAGGTGGTCTTAGACATTTGTTCGAAGCTTTTGTTTGCTTACAAATTTCACAAGCGGTTACGTAATCTGCTGTTTGTTTTGCCATTTTTGGCCAGAAAAAAAATGTCTTAAGTCGACGTAACGTTTTTCCAACTCCGCCATGTGAACACAACGGGTGATCATGAGCTCTTTTAATAAGGTCATTTGTCATCGAAGCTGGGACCCAAAGTTTCCAGGAAAATTCTTCCTGTAGCTCATCGCCTGTCGCATATTCACACCTTTTATATATAAAACCATCAATAATTTTGAAATCTAGAAGATATTTACTTTTGGTTTTTAGTTTTTCAATTAAGGAGAGATATTGCGTAGATTTGAATTCGTCAGATTGCATATCAATTTCGATAGAATTTTCAATTTCATCTACAAACAGTTTGTCTAAGTTTAAGTTTTCAATAAAAATTTCGTCGTTGTTTTCAGAATGTATTCGCGATAAAGAGTCGGGAACTATATTTTGACTACCTTTTCTATGGCGTATAGTGAAATTAAAGCCTTGTAACTTCAAGGCCCATCGGGCTAAGCGTCCATGTAAGTCTGTCTGATTCATGAGCCATTTTAGTGAAGCGTGGTCTGTTATGACTTCAAATTCGTGACCTTCTACGTAAGCACGAAACTTTTTGATAGCCATAACAGCCGCCAGACATTCCTGTTCAGAAACAGTATAGTTTTTCTGTGCAGGTGTCAACTTATGGCTCATAAATGCAATCGGTACTTCGTCCATGTCGTCATTTCTCTGAGCGAGAACAGCCCCTATCCCATATTGGCTCGCATCACACTGGATGGAGAACGGACGTGAAAAGTCTGGGTTGTGCAGTACAGGTGCAGAACAAAGGGAGTTTTTGAGCTCTTTAAATGAAGATTTTGCTTCATCAGACCAAATGAACTTTCTGTTCTTCTGTAACATGTCCGTCAAAGGTGTCGTCAGGGTTGCAAAATTTCGGACAAAACGTCGGTACCAACCACAAATACCTAAAAATCGTCTAAGTTGTCGTACGGATGTTGGTAAAGGAAATTCACGGATGGACTGTACTTTGTCCGGGTCTGTCTTTATGGTCCCATGGCCGATGATGTGTCCTAAATATTTTACTTGCCTAAGAAGAAACTTACTTTTTTCTATATTAATTGTCAAATTAGCTTTTCTGATACAAACTGCTACTTCATGTAATAGTAAGACATGCTCATCGAAAGTTTCCGTGATAAGGAGCAAATCGTCTAAGTAAACAAAGACTTTAGTACGCAAATGAGCCGGAATCACTTTGTCCATAAGTCGGGACATCGTCTGTGGCGCGTTGCATAAACCGAAGGGCATAGTGACGAAATGATACAAAGGTCGACCAGGTACAGTAAAAGCTGTCTTCTCCTTTGACCTTTCATCCAATGGAATTTGCCAGAAGGCATCCTTTAAGTCAAGGCTCGAAATGAATCTTGCTTTTGGGAGCCGACTGAGAATTCCATCGATAAGAGGCAAAGGGTAAGCATCTTTAACTGTAACGCTGTTGACCCTTCTAGCATCCAGACACATTCTGACCTTGCCAGGTTTTTGCACGAGAGCCACAGGCGATGACCACGGACTTTGGGACTCCTCAATGACTCCTAATTGGAGCATTCGGTCGATTTCTGCAAATAAAAGTTTTTCGACAGCGGGCGATATTGAAAAATGTCTTTGTTTAATAGGTTTGTTATCTGCCGTGTCTATACTATGAGTGACGAGATGTGTTCTCCCTAATCCTTCTTTGGAATAGGACGGAAACGAATTAATTGCTGCCTCAAGTCTTGATTTTTGGTCTTTGTCTATTAAATGGAAATTTTCATCAACTTTTACCTCATCAACATTTGTTTTTGAAAATTTGTTGACACTGTCAATAAATAAATCCTTGGCTAGACCAAAGGTCTTAACAAAGTCAACGCCTAAATACAGGTTTTGGGTCAAATGTGGAATTATCAAAAAGGTTAATGGTTTAGTTTCCTGTCTAAACGTTACTGATGTTGTCACACTACCAATAGCAGAATGATTTGTGCCATCAGCAGTCTTCAATGTAATTTTAAATTTCCTAAAAACGTTATTCTCATTCTCCAAAAATTTTCTAGCATAATCGCCAGCGAAACACGAAATTGTAGCACCAGTGTCTATTAAACCGACTATATTTTCATTGAAAATTCGAACAGTGGTAAATGGTCGTATATCAAATTGATTTACACTAGATACAATAGCTGAACAAAAGTATTTCCGGTTTCTTATAATCTTTTTAAAATATTCTCTCAATCTTCTAGTACTTCTTCTCACTTTTTTAACTACACTATTTCCTGATTCTGTAATTTCTTCACTAAAAATTTTCAATTTGGCCTCGTTGTATTCTTTAAGTCTCACATGAAAGGGTTTTAAATGTTTTGGAATGATATGTTCGTGTAAAGGTTTGTTAGAACTAGATATAAAATGATCGGTTTGACAAGCAGAAGATTTTAAATTTGGGTTGCTTTGGATTGAAACTGTTTTTGTTTCGGGTGGTTTTGGAAGTTTTTTGAAAACTTGTTGCACTTGCTACAGATAGGTTTGAATACATTAGGTGCACCACACCCGTAACAGAATATTCTCCTTTCACCTAAACAATCATCGAACCGATGTCCTTGTTCTGAACAATTCCAACAAATAACTTCCTTTATTTCTTCTATTTGAGCTAATTCTTCATCTATAATAGAAGCTTCAATTTCTGATACTATCTTGCGAGGATTGAAGTTACGATTAGATCTACGAGAGTCTAATTCCTCATCAAGAATCTCATGTTTGCGTACAAACTCTTTTAATTGAGAAATTGTTTCAATTTCAAAATGTAGTAACTCTTTGCGAACTTCTGGTTTTAAATTACGCTTAATTATTTCAATCAGTTCAAATTCATTAATAGGATTCTGTAAACGATCAGTAAGTTGTAAAATTGAGTCATAATACGTATCAAATTTTTCTCCTATCCTTTGCTTTCTGTTTCGTATTTGCTCTTTTAAGTCAAAATCAGTTCTGCGATCTCGAAATTGGTTTTTAAGTTCAAAACACAGAGTTTCCCAATCTAACCTATTGGCTGTGCGATGGAATCGCCAGAACCAATCTATTGCTTTTCCACTAAAAAGCAAATGGATATGTCTACATAAAATATCGAAATCACCACGTAAACTTTGAACTGTAAGTGCATGCACTCTATATATAAAATTATCTACAGACAAGCCATCCTCATCTTGGCCACTAAACTTTAAATGCCATCCTGACATAATATTTGAAACTTTATCTGTAGTAAGATCGAAATTTTGATTAAATGGTGCTCTTCTAATATTTTGTCTATTTGTTGCATTCCTAGTCGCGTTAGAATTGATATTACGATTGCCTAAACTTTGTCTAGCAGTATAAGTATGTGCCATGTTATTATTATTTGGATTCTGAGAATTTTGTCTAGTATAAATTTGGTTATCAAAACTAGGTCTAAAGGTTGGATTCCGATTTAAATTCAGTGAAGACAATTGACTTCTAACAGCTTCATTGATTAGAAATTGAAGGGTACTATCAGATATGTTATGAGTATCTTGATTTGGGGGTAAATTTTGTGAATTTAAGTTTTGTTGAGAAACATTGAGCAAACTATCTAATGAGTTTATCTGGTTGTTTCTATTGAAAATTGGTGTCTGTGCTGTGGTATTGTCCATCAAATTACGTCTAGCTTTTCTATTTTGAGTTGGAGCTTTGGGTATAGCACCTTGGTTAGTGTTGATATGAACATTTGAAGGAGTTGGTGTAGCATTAGGCTGTTTATCAGTCTCTTCTAAAATGTTATGAGATTTCAATTTAGTTTGCCTACAGGCCTTGCCACATATAGGACAACCTTGGGTTTCCTTAAGTACATTCACTATACATTCCTTATGGAATATGTGATTACAAGGGGTAGAAACTACAATGTCGTCGATCTCATAGTCCTTTTTACAGACTGAACATTGACGAACATTAGTTTCGTCTATTGAAGAAGCAATATTTTCATTACTGTGAATGAGGGACATTTCAAGTAAACTATATATTCAATATATGATATCTGTAGAACTCATCGGAACTACGAAGTAAGGATGTGTGAAAATAAGTAAAAACAATTTGGATCTGATATAAAAAAATGAGGTTTTGGGATTTGAGTAATACGCTAATTGAAATATACCCTCAATTAAGAATGAAAAGTGGACGAATTGGCAAATTTTCAAATCTATCAAAATCGTAATTCCAAAGCTTTTCTTTCTAAATCAATGAATATATCCAATTAACACATTAAACAAACATTAAGATAGATTTTTAGAAAATATTTCACTAAACAGAAAGGAATAAATATAAACTGGGTAAACAGTGGACTGCAAAAGGATTATTGAAATCTATTTACAATAATTCCAACTATACTCTGAATATATTTCATTCTTGGTCTAAACCAACAAAATAACAAACACTATGTGAAAATATGTCTAAAAATAAATCTATAAAATTTATATATATTTTTTTTTTGAAACAAAATTATATTATGATGTTTTTGTAGAGATCTCAAAACGTATGGAACTATTTTGTGAGGTGTTGAGAAATAACAAAATGTATTTTGAATTTCCAATGTTTTGAGGGCCCCACGTTGGGCGCCATTTTCTATTGTAACAGGTTATATTCGGGGAGTAGAAGTTAAAAACTTTTCTACAATGTTTGGCCATATGGAACCTTACGCACGTACTGGCTGACTAGCTAGATCGGGAGATATGGGCGGGGATCTTGTTCCATTGTACCTGGTTCCGTACAATAAGAAAAAACTTACGTGCGATTTAATTGCCCTTTTTATTAAATAAAAAAAAAACTATAAAAATTCCTCCTACAAACAATATCACATCCTTTTGTTAGCATTGGTGTTATTGCTAAAGGCTCTCAACCCACCCGACCGTGTTTTCCTAAGGCCTAGAAAGTTTATAAGAAAACCCTATCACACATTACCTTACCTCTGTCCCTGTAGTTCTACATAATCAAAAGAGTATCACACTGTCATAATTTCAATTTCAAAATTATATGTATTATAACAAAATCTCTTCAGAAATACATTTCATTATTTCTCTTAAATTTAAAGTAAGTAAATTATTATGATAATAGATAAATTATAAAGGAAAGAGTAAAAAAAAAAGTATCATTCTCATTTACATTAAACAACAGAGAAAAGCTTCAACAATTCAAATCAAAACTCACTAAAAGAGTAAAGCAACAAACTTTCTTTGTTGTTGTAATGTTTAATGAAAAATGAAAAGAATAAATCAAAATTATCAATGAGCGAGTAATTACTACTAAAATATTAGCATCTTATTGGAATAATAAAACAAAAGGAACTAACAAATTGTAACTTACAGTAGGGTCTCGATTCCAATGCTGAAGGCCTTCTGCTTGGTGATTTTGGGGTCGATTTACACCGTATTTGTAATGTTTATATTAAGATGTTAATTTTAGTATTAATTTTTACTTAGTTAAATTATTTAATAGTTAGGAAAATTTAATTATAAGTAAATTTATAGTTGTTAAAATTTCATCAGATCATGTTTTAATTTAGAAAATATTAATATAGGTGTTAGTATATAGAATTTTGATTTAGTCGTTTTTAATATTTGAAATAACAAATGATCATATTGTTCGGTATTTGTTTTTAAACTTTAATGGACATATTATTTCAAATATTAGATACGATCATTAAGCTAAGTTTAATTGTTGTTAATATTAAATAGTTGTTAATATATTGATATAAATTTAATTTTTCTGGATTTTAAGATGTGATTTTAATAATGAATTGTTAAAATTTGAACTTCTTAAGATAGTTTATAAGCCATAATTATAATTTTAGAAGTTAGTTGTAATTTGGAAAGAAATTTATTCTGTTGTTAATTGGTAATTTTGAGTCTCTAAGTTAGAATATTAGGAAATTTGTTTATGGGTTAGACTGAATCATTGTAAGGTGTATTATTTTCTGGATTTCTGTTGAATACTTCTATGATTTGTGTCCAATCCCGTTTTGATCAATGAAATTTTGGTTTTGCTGAATTATTACTAAGCACTTTGTTGTCCATGCGGAACAGATTCAAGGCATGTAAAACTACTAGTTGGTGGCCACATCAACAGATTTTGAGGCAACACTCAAACTGGTTACTCTCGAGTAAGTGACTGGTGTTTGGGACACGTTGTCCCAAATCTTGGTCCAAGATAAATAATATTTACTCGAGAGTATAGTATAATAATCCTATATTGAAAATTGACTAAATCAGTGAAAAATAACTAAATTTTTATCTAAATTTTCTTTACCTTTCTGTTTATAATTGTAAGGAAAGATGTAATTTTCCTTTCGAATATAGAGATTTAGAAATTTCTTTTAAAATTGTAAAAATTTGTAAAATTATATACAGCAAATTATCTTTTAAACTTTATTATTTAGTATATTTTGTCTTTTTAAACTTTATACAATTCAGAATTTTCAGAGAAAACCACGTTTTCTTACTATTATCACTTTTCCCACAAATATTTGCCGATGTGTGTGATTTCACTGCTGGATTTAAAAAGAACGAACAAATGTATTTTACTAAAAAGCCAACCAGTTCAGATAATTGTAAGCTTATTATCATGTATATCTGATAATATGCAAATATTGTAAGAAAAGCTTTTATTTTTTTCCTATGAAAATAGTAAATGTTTAAAAGAGACAACAATATAAGATTATATCTCTCTCATATCATGTATACTTTGCTGAGAATATATACATGATCGGAAATGCTGAAAAACGCAAAGAAGAATAAAAAGATCATAAAACCACATTGGTCCAGTGTAATATTGAAAGGTACTTAATAAAGCATTGTTGCATTTATAAGTACTTAATATTATCACTTAAAATGTTAGGGAAGTATTCTCATCGACATATACCTAATTAAATTGATGTTAAAAAGTCAAATTAAAGTGAATTTTTAAAATTAAATTGAAATAAAACTGCAAAGGAGTAGAAATTATAAAATTGTCACATTACAGGCATGTAACTTTCCCGAAAAAGAAAATGTGTAGTTTAAACATTAGTTTTCTTGTATTTTCTTTAATGATACAAATCAGTTAGACATTCTTTGAGGTAATTTAAGCGGAGGATGTTACTCTGGTAGAAATTATGGACAAATTAACCTGTAGACCTGTGTAGTAGTGTTGACTATAGTCCAGAATATAGTCTTGTCTATAGTCCAGAATATAGTCTTGCCTATAGTCCAGAATATAGTTTTGACTATAGTCCAGAATATAGTCCAGAATATAGTCCAGAATATAGCCTTGACTATAGTCCAGCATATAGTCTTGACTATAGTCCAGATTATAGTCCAGAATATAGTATTGACTATAGTGCAGACTATAGTCCAGAATATAGTCTTGACTATAGTCCTGACTATATAGACTATAGTCTTGTCTATAGTCCACACTAAAGTCTTGTTTATAGTCAACACTATAATTTTGTCTATAGTCCAGACTGTAGTCTTGTCTCTATTCCAGACTATGGTTCTTGTCTGTAGTCCAGACTATAAGACTACTATGGTCTTGTCTCTAGTCCAGACTATAGTCACGACTATAGTCTTGTCTATAGTCCAGAATATAGTCTTGTCTATAGTCCAGACTATAGTCTTGTCTATAGTCCAGACTGTAGTTTTGTCTATAGTCCAGACTGTAGTTTCGTCTATAGTCCAGACTGCAGTTTCGTTTATAGTCCAGATTATAGTCTTGTGTACAGTCCAGACTATAGTTTTGTGTATGATCCACACTATAGTCTTGTTTATAGTCAACACTATAGTTTGGTCTATAGTCTAGGCTATAGTCTTCTCTCTAGTCCAGACTATAGTCTTGTCTCTAGTCCAGACTATAGTCTTGTCTATAGTCACGACTATAGTCTTGTATATTGTCACGACTATAGTCTTGTCTATAGCCACGACTATAGTCTAGTCTATAGTCCATACTGTGATCTTGTGTATAGTCCAGACTATAGTCTTTTTCTAGTCCAGACTATAGTCTTGTCTCTAGTCCTGACTACAGTCTTGTCTATAGTCACGACTATAGTCTTGTCATGACTTGTCTTGTCTATAGCCTCGACTATAGTCTTGTCTATAGTCCATACTGTGGTCTTGTCTCTAGTCCAGACTATAGTCTTGTCTCTAGTCCAGACTATAGTCTTGTCTATTGTCACGACTATAGTCTTGTCTATAGCCACGACTATAGTTTTGTCAATGGTCCACCCTATGGTTTTGTCTCTAGTCCAGACTATAGTCTTGTCTCTAGTCCAGACTATGATCTTGTCTCTAGTACAGACTATAGTCTTTTCTATAGTCACGATTATAGTCTTGTCATGACTTGTCTTGTGTATAGTCATGACTTGTCTATAGTCATGACTTGTCTGGTCTATAGTCACGACTATAGTCTTGTCTATAGTCCAGTCTATAGTTTTGTCTATGGTCCACACTATGGTCTTGTTTGTAGTCAACACTATAGTTTGATTTACAGTCCAGACTATAGTCTTGTCTATAGTTCGGACTATAGTCTTGTTTCTAGTCCTGCCTATGGTCTTGTTTCTAGTCCAGACTATGGTCTTGTCTCTAGTCCAGAATATAGTCTTGTGTCTAGTCCAGAATATAGTCTTGTCTGTAGTCCAGAATATAGTCTTGTCTATAGTCACGACGGTAGTCTTGTCTTTAGTCTTGTCTCTAGTCCAGACTACAGTCTTGTCTATAGTCACGACTATAGTCTTGTCTTTACTCATGACTATAGTCTTGTCTGTAGTCACCACTATAGTCTTGTTTATAGTCCAGAACATAGTCTTGTCTATAGTCCAGACTATAGTCTTGTGTATAGTCCAAACTGTAGTCTTGTATATAGTCCAGACTATAATCTTGCCTATAGCCCGGACTATAGTCTTGTCTTAATTACAGACTATAGTCTTTTATACATATAGTCCAGACTATAGTATATGTATATATTTTTATAGTCCGGACTATAGTCTTGTCTTTATTACAAGCTGTATTCTTGTATGTAGCCCATACTATAGTCTTATCAATAGTCCAGACTATGCTCTAGCCTTTAGTCCAGTCTATGGTCGGGTCTATGGTCCAGAATACATTTGTATATTTTTTCACTATTCATCACTGTAATAACAAAATTATCTACTATAAATTACTGTATTTAAGTATTATTATAGCTATTTTAATATAAACTATTAGCTAAACTAGATAATAAAAATATTTATTTTATAGCTATTTAAAAAAAATTTAATAAAAATGATTATGATGTTTTTATATACATAAATGAAAAATGGACAGAGGAATCTAGTCAGTTACAGAATGAATGAAAGAAAAAACAACATAAATGGACGAATGAATGAATAAATGTATGTTTTGGTCTAATGCCATAATTAATGCACCAATGCTGCCAATCACAATGTTGCAGATTAACCTCAATTTCACCTACAAGTTGTTTGTATTTATTGCAGTTGTTGTTGTTGCTGTTGCTGATGTTGTTATAGTTTTATCTAACACAAAAACACATTGCAATCGAAAATATATTAAACATACTTTACTATTTGTTGTAAAATATTTACAACAATAATGTTTGTTTTTCTATTAAATGTTTTTACCACACACACTCACACACATAGTCAATCCACCCACTTACATTTTGTTGTATTTTTTTAATACCAAACTCAAAACGGACATGTCGAAAGCTTTTAATATTACAAAATGCACACAGACCTGTAAATACTTGTTTAGATTCTGTAATATAGTTATTTTTGGGGGATATTGCATTATTTCGGTGTTTTGTTTTTTAAAAATAAGTAAAGCTTTTAGATTTTTATTTCAAAATCCGTAAGAATAGTTTGATGAAATGATTTCCAACTAATTAAAAATTTTAAAAAAATTTTGCAATCTATGGTTTGTATCATAAAAGGTAAAATTACGATAGAAAATCTTGGAACTTGCATCGGTATCGAAGAACATTTGAGGAATTTCTTTCTTCATTTCCTTTATGACATTAACAGAGGATCCTAAATATAAACCAAATAATTCACGTTTCTCTGAATTGTTTTTTCACTAAAAGATCGCAAATTCTCCAAATCCGAATTTCAAAAATAGATAGTTCGCCTAAAAAAAACTACATTTCACCAAATATTTGAAATTTATCTGAAAAAAACGATATTTCACCGAAATATGAATAATTCACCTGAAAGTCGATAATTTATCTTAAAATCGCGGAAAAAAACATATTTCACCAAAATCATTAATATTTCACTAATAACTCAATATTTCTCCGAATATTGAAATTTCACCAAATTTAAAATTTAATAGAAAAATCAATATTTCACCTAGAAATCTAAATTTCACTTAAAAATCGCAATTTCACCAGAAAATCTAAATTACATTTAAAAACAGTTATTACACCGAAAAATCCATATTTCACTGAAAAAACGATATATCACCGAAAAATCTATATTTCACGGAAAAATCGATATTTCATCGATAAATCAATATTTCACTGAAAATGCAATATTTTATCGAAAAATCTGTACTTCGCCAAAAAATCCATATTTTACCGAAAAATCCATATTTAAATGTAAAATCGATATTTATCGAAAATACGTCGAAAAATTGATATATCACCGATAAATCGATAATTCACCGAAAAATTTATATTCCACTGATTAATCAAAATTTTATCGAAAAAAAAATTTGACTTAAAAAATGGAAATTTTACAGATAAATTTACAGATAAAACTACTAACTAACTAACTAACTAACTAACTAACTAACTACTAACTAACTAACTAACTAACTACTAACTACTAACTAACTAACTAACTAACTAACTAACTAACTACTAACTAACTAACTAACTAACTAACTAACTAACTACTAACTAACTAACTAACTAACTAACTAACTAACTAACTAACTAACTAACTAACTAACTAACTAACTAACTAACTACCTAACTAACTAACTAACTAACTACTAACTAACTAACTAACTAACTAACTACTAACTAACTAACTAACTAACTACTAACTAACTAACTACTAACTAACTAACTAACTAACTAACTAACTAACTAACTAACTAACTAACTAACTAACTAACTAACTAACTAACTAACTAACTAACTAACTAACTAACTAACTAACTAACTAACTAACTAACTAACTAACTAACTAACTAACTAACTAACTAACTAACTAACTAACTAACTAACTAACTAACTAACTAACTAACTAACTAACTACTACTAACTAACTAACTAACTAACTAACTAACTAACTAACTAACTACTAACTAACTAACTACTAACTAACTAACAATAGTCTTGTCTATAGTCCAGATTATAGTCTTGTCTATAGTCCAGATTATAGTCTTGTCTATAGTCCAGACTATAGTCTTGTCTATAGTCCAGACTATAGTCTTGTCTATAGTCCAGACTATAGTCTTGTCTATAGTCCAGACTATAGTATTGTCTATAGTCCAGACTATAGTCTTGTTTATAATCCAGACTATAGTCTTGTCTATAGTCCAGACTATAGTCTTGTTTATAGTCCAGACTATAGTCTTGTCTATAGTCCAGACTATAGTTTCATCTATAGCCCAGACTATAGTCTTGTCTCTAGTCCAGACTATAGTCTTGTCTCCAGTCCAGACTATAATCTTTTCTTTAGTCTCTTCTGTAGTCACGACTATTGTCTTGTCTATAGTCCAGACTATAGTCTTGTCTATAGTCCAGACTGTAGTCTCGTGTATAGTCCAGACTATAGTCTTGTCTATAGCCCAGACTAACTAACTAACTGGTCTAACTAACTAACTATAAAACCTATATTTCACTGATAAAACAAAATTTGGAATAATCGAAATTGAACTTTTTTCCGAAAATTCGATATTTCACTGATTATTATTTATTATTTCAAAAATCTAAATTCTGCAGATTTTAATTCGACACTCTTGCATAGAAGTAATAATTTCAGTTATTTATTATTTATTTCAACTTTTATCTTAAATAAATCATTTACATGTATTATCCATTTAACTAATTTCAACTTTTCTCCCTTTCTATTCTCTTTGCAGGTAAATATTGCACATCTTCTAGTAAGTATTGAGTTTTTATTGTGAAAACCCAAAAAAAGTTCTGATTTGATTTAGGGCAATTGTATGAAACTATTGATGAAATGCAAACACTATAAAATATACATCATATCACAACCCATTCCATACATCCTTAAACAAAAACTTGACATTTTTATCATGTCTCTGTGAATTACCGGTTCAGAACTAAGAAACTCGAAAACAAACACTACATGTTCTCATAACGTGCAGTTGAAAAAAGGAGAGAAAAAAAAAACAAATAGAAGACGCGTAACAACTCTTTTGGTACTTGCAACAAATCATGTGCAAAAATTAAAAATACACTCATATGAACGAGTACCGGGAGACTGTATTCAAGAATCTTTCCTGTTTCACTATATGAATAGTCAGGCAAGTAAGTCAGTTCTTTTACTGTTAAATGTCTTTTAAACGCAGGCGTGCATGAAATGCATCTTAAATATTCTTAAGTATTTTTTTTTTTTTGTTGCGTTTTTTTTTACTCTTTTCCTTATTCTTGTAAAAGTAGAATTTCGCTTAAGCAAAAAGTAAAAAGTTTCTTTCTTACTCGAGCAAAAAAAGAGAAAGAGTAAGTAAGACGCCTGATAACTGTGTAGAAATATGCGGATGAAAGTTCTTAAAGTGTTTTCATTTCTTTTTTTCATTTGTTTTGCTATTTTTGTCTTAAATAGCTACAACTGGCAAGATTTTCTTTATCAATTGCAGATACAATACAATAAAATTGTTGATTTATTTATGTTATTTTATGTTTTTGTAATGAAAATATGACATTTACCATTTTAATTTATGACAAATATGTAGAAGAAGTGAAATGTATTTATTTCGTTTACCACATGTGGCAGGCAGGCAGTCAGCCTCCCTCCCATTGATTAAATGATGTTGACAATCAATGTGAATATGAAATGAAAAACTAGTTGCAATCATAAGCATTTGACAATCATATATGAATTTTGCGAATATTTTTGTAATTTATTAGAGAAACTAAAATTTAATTTTTCAACAACAATTTTGCCTCGTGTCTAAAAGTAACTAACTGTTGAAAAGTCATTAGCCAAAAGGTTTATCTTGAATTACATTTTCAGTTTGTGCGCAATAACGGTTTATTAAAATATTGTTATCATTAAAACACTTTCTGATTAACGGCGATCATCACTTATTCGCAGTTTAACGATAAATTAGCTGATTGTTATCTTGCGAACATTCTTGTGATGATTTAGCCAAGACAGTCACCTAAATATTCTATTATAGCTAAGCTAAGACATTTACCAGATATGTATGAAAAAATTATATTTTAGCGAAAAATCGCTATACATCTTGTGGATATTATTTATACGATTTAGCTTAGACATTTACCAAATATGTAAATTTTAATGCTTCGACGCAAAGAGATCAATGGACTAGACTATAGACTAGATTATAGGCTAGACTATAGAATAGACTATAGAGTAGACTATAGAGTAGACTATAGATTAGACTATAGACTAGACTATACAATAGATTATAGACTAGATTATAGGCTAGACTATAGACTAGACTATAGACTAGACTATAGACTAGACTATAGACTAGACAATAGACTAGGCTATAGACTAGACTATAGACTAGACTATAGACTAGACTATAGACTAGACTATAGACTAGACTGTAGACTAGAATATAGACTAGACTATAGACTAGACTATAGACTAGACTATAGAGACTAGACTATAGACTAGACTATAGACTAGAACTATAGACTAGACTAGACTAGACTAGAGACTAGACTATAGACATAGACCTAGACTAGACTATAGACTAGACTATAGACTAGACTATACTATAGACTAGACTATACATAGACTAGACTATACTATAGACTAGACATACTAATAGACAGACTATACTATAGACCTAGACTATACTATAGACTAGACTATACTATAGACTATACTATTAGACTAGACTATACTATAGACTAGACTATAGACTAGACTATAGACTAGACTATAGACTAGACTATAGACTAGACTATAGACTAGACTATAGACTAGACTATAGACTAGACTATAGACTAGACTATAGACTAGACTATAGACTAGATATAGACTAGACTATAGACTAGACTATAGACTAGACTATAGACTAGACTATAGACTAGACTATAGACTAGACTATAGACTAGACTATAGACTAGACTATAGACTAGACTATAGACTAGACTATAGACTAGACATAGACTAGACTATAGACTAGACTATAGACTAGACTAAGACTAGACTATAGACTAGACTATAGACTAGACTATAGACTAGACTATAGACTAGACTATAGACTAGACTATAGACTAGACTATAGACTAGACTATAGACTAGACTATAGACTAGACTATAGACTAGACTATGACTAGACTATAGACTAGACTATAGACTAGACTATAGACTAGACTATAGACTAGACTATGACTAGACTATAGCTAGACTATAGACTAGACTAGACTAACTATAGACTAGACTATAGACTAGACTATAGACTAGACTATAGACTAGACTATAGACTAGACTATAGACTAGACTATAGACTAGACTATAGACTAGACTATAGACTAGACTATAGACTAGACTATAGACTAGACTATAGACTAGACTATAGACTAGACTATAGACTAGACTATAGACTAGACTATAGACTAGACTATAGACTAGACTATAGACTAGACTATAGACTAGACTATAGACTAGACTATGACTAGACTATAGACTAGACTAGACTAGACTAGACTAGATAGACTAGACTATAGACTAGACTATAGACTAGACTATAGACTAGACTATAGACTAGACTATAGACTAGACTATAGACTAGACTATAGACTAGACTATAGACTAGACTATAGACTAGACTATAGACTAGACTATAGACTAGACTATAGACTAGACTATAGACTAGAACTATAGACTAGACTATAGACTAGACTATAGACTAGACTATAGACTAGACTATAGACTAGACTATAAGACTAGACTAGAGACTAGACTATAGACTAGACTATAGACTAGACTATAGACTAGACTATAGACTAGACTATAGACTAGACTATAGACTAGACTATAGACTAGACTATAGACTAGACTATAGACTAGACTATAGACCGAGACTATAGACTAGACTATAGACTATACTATAGACTAGACTATAGACTAGACTATAGACTAGACTATAGACTAGACTATAGACTAGAACGATAGACTAGACTATAGACTAGACTAATAGACTAGACTATAGACTAGACTATAGACTAGACTATAGACTAGACTATAGACTAGACTATAGACTAGACTATAGACTAGACTATAGACTAGACTATAGACTAGACTATAGACTAGACTATAACCTAGACTTATAGACTAGACTATAGACTAGACTATAGACTAGACTATAGACTAGACTATAGACTAGACTATAGACTAGACTATAGACTAGACTATAGACTAGACTATAGACTAGACTATAGACTAGACTATAGACTAGACTATAGACTAGACTATAGACTAGACTATAGACTAGACTATAGACTAGACTATAGACTAGACTATAGACTAGACTATAGACTAGACTATAGACTAGACTATAGACTAGACTATAGACTAGACTATAGACTAGCATAGACTAGACTATAGACTAGACTATAGACTATAAAAATAAATTATTAAAAAATATTTCCTCCTTAAATAATTTTCTAGACCACGTTTCCTTCATAAGTGTTGCTAACTAAATTATACAGAAGTTTTAATGTTGAATCCTGCTTATCTTAGACACAAACAGCTCCTTATTATTAAATCTCTCTATTCTTTTCCTGTCTTGTGTCTGCTTTTATATTTATACATATTATCTTCAGTTCATATTTTTTTTAGTTTACTATCTCAATTGAAACACAGATAAAAAGATCAATAACTCAAGTAGTTTATTATTTTGCGTTTTTTTTTCATTTCGTCTAGTATTTTTGCAAAAATTTGTAATTGAAATTCTACTTGTTATTGCTATTTATTTATTAATTAACTTTATGTCTTAAGCTGCCACTTTACAGTTTATTTTTGTTCAGTCATTTTATAGCTAATATACTGCTAATAAAATCAATATGTGTTTTTAAGTGCAAAACAGACTAAGTCGGTTTTGTTGGAAAAATTAGAAATAAAGCTTGAAATAAATAAAACTATAGAATTTTAGATGGAAGTATTTTTGCTTAATGCAGCCAAAGTTTACACTTGATTTGCTTTAATTTAAGTCAGAACTTTTTAATACAACTCCATAGGTGTCTTCGCTAACATGCATATGGTGTCTTAGCTAAATTTGATCAAAAATATAATCAATGAAATTTCACATTTGAAATCACATTTGAAATGTAGACGAAATATTTATACTGATATCTTTTTATTATATATTGTTTATTATATATCCATCAATTACCAAACTACTTACAAAATTTGTTAATACAACTCTGTATGGTGTCCTCGCTAACAGGCATATGGTGTCTTAACTAAATATGAAAGAAAATGTAATCAATGAAATTTCATTTATTTAAATCACACTTGTAATAACTATAGAGGAATACTTCTACGTGATATTTTATATCATGTATATATATTATTCATTCATTACCAAACTACTTACAAGTATGAGAAGTAAAAGTCATTGAGAATCGTGGGTTTTTCTAGTCTATGATCTATTTGTGATTTCTAACGTTTTTCCATTAAACTTATTTAAATCATTTACGATTTGTTTCCAAACGCACTCTCGGTCTACATCTAACTGTAAGTGCACTGTTTCAAGTAGCATAGCACAGTAGTACCAGCAATCTTTAACAAACATAATCGTCAGTCAATCCTATTGTAATATAATGTTCAGTCTTCCGTTGTAAAAGATTATGCTCATTAGACTTTAGTATATAAGTATGTTACCACATACATACATACGTATGAAAGTACTCTACAGTCTGACTGACTGAATATTTACGTGTTTTTTTATATCTCTTACTAAGTACTTGCATCTATCTAACTAGACTACAATGAAAATTATAAAAGTTACAACAACAGCAATACTTTTTATTTCAGTGATTAATAGCATCCGTTATGGTTTCTAGTAGCAGGGAAAAAATCACAATTTAGTCGAAGATGATGAAGAAAAAAAACTATTTTCAGTTCAACTGTGTGTTTTTTTTCAAATAGCAATTTCTTAATATTAGTATTTTGTAGTTTTTTTCATGATTTTACTCTTTATTTGCTATTATATATGTAGGTATTTTGTAATCTGTTGGTGGTAGTTTTTTTTCGGTCTGCTGTAATACTTCTGCTTTTCAGTTGTAATAATCATCAGTGTATTTCATACAAATTATAATCAAGTGCCAAATCATTTATACTTGCAGATGTTCTTTTTTCATATTTTCGAGGTTAAAAATAGAGTTTGTTTGATGTAATGAAATAATTTTCGTTTTCACTTTTTTTTGTTTGTAAGAGAAACTTTATTGTGATAAATAAAAGAAATTTACTTTTTATTTGTAACAAACAATTAAATTATATAATTCGAAATAGTTTTTTTCATGATACAAAAAACTCTTCGCGGATCAGTAGATTAAAATTTGTACACACAACTAGCATAAAATTTACTTAATCTTCTTTCCTCTAACACACTTTATGACCACAATTAGTAATGTGCTAAAGCATGCACAAACATGCTTTAAAATTATTCAACCAATATTCCTGTTTATTTGCCCGAATGCCATAATTTTAGGCATTTTTCTGCATTAGATATGCATAAAGAGTTTTTAGCATACAGGTTAAAATGTCCTTAAAATAATTACTCTCATAAATATAAATTAGAATTTAAACTGACAATGTTTTAAAAGCCCCGATTACGATGATCGCAAAAACCTACTAAATATTTGGTTGTGTATGTGTGTCCGCTTTTGTAGCATATTAGACATGCATATGCAGGTTCAGTGTGATAGGTTGTTATTAACTATTAGGTAAATGTAAAATATTGGTAGAAAGAAGAATGCATGATTTTTCCTAAAACTACGCATAAACATCAATAATTTTATTTCAAGTTAAATTTACTAAAAACACACACATGGTAAGGAATGCAGCCTATTTCATAGACTATAGAGTAGTCTATGGCATAAACTACAACGTAGTTAATTCGATAGACCATTACATTTATTCCATTTACATCGTAGTCTATTATATAGTTCTATTTCAGTTCTAGCTTAGTTCTAATTCAATTCAAGTTCAGTTCAAGTTCAGTTCTAGTTAAGTACTAGTTCAGTTCAGTAGTTCTAGTAGTCAGTTCTAGTTCAGTTCTAGTTCAGTTCTAGTTCAGTTCTAGTTCAGTTCTAGTTCAGTTCTAGTTCAGTTCTAGTTCAGTTCTAGTTCAGTTCTAGTTCAGTTCTAGTTCAGTTCTAGTTCAGTTCTAGTTCAGTTCTAGTTCTAGTTCAGTTTTCAGTTCAGTTCTAGTTCAGTTCTAGTTCAGTTCTAGTTCAGTTCTAGTTCAGTTCTAGTTCAGTTCTAGTTCAGTTCTAGTTCAGTTCTAGTTCAGTTCTAGTTCAGTTCTAGTTCAGTTCTAGTTCAGTTCTAGTTCAGTTCTAGTTCAGTTCTAGTTCAGTTCTAGTTCAGTTCTAGTTCAGTTCTAGTTCAGTTCTAGTTCAGTTCTAGTTAGTTCTAGTTCAGTTCTAGTTCAGTTCTAGTTCAGTTCTAGTTCAGTTCTAGTTCAGTTCTAGTTCAGTTCTAGTTCAGTTCTAGTTCAGTTCTAGTTCAGTTCTAGTTCAGTTCTAGTTCAGTTCTAGTTCAGTTCTAGTTCAGTTCCAGATCAGTTCTAATTCAGTTCTAGTTCAGTTCTAGTTCAGTTCTAGTTCAGTTTCTAGTTCAGTTCTAGTTCAGTTCTAGTTCAGTTCTAGTTCAGTTCTAGTTCAGTTCTAGTTCAGTTCTAGTTCAGTTCTAGTTCAGTAGTTCAGTTCTAGTTCAGTTCTAGTTCAGTTCTAGTTCAGTTCTAGTTCAGTTCTAGTTCAGTTCTAGTTCAGTTCTAGTTCAGTTCTAGTTCAGTTCTAGTTCAGTTCTAGTTCAGTTCTAGTTCAGTTCTAGTTCAGTTCTAGTTCAGTTCTAGTTCAGTTCTAGTTCAGTTCTAGTTCAGTTCTAGTTCAGTTCTAGTTCAGTTCTAGTTCAGTTCTAGTTCAGTTCTAGTTCAGTTCTAGTTCAGTTCTAGTTCAGTTCTAGTTCAGTTCTAGTTTCAGTTCTAGTTCAGTTCTAGTTCAGTTCTAGTTCAGTTCTAGTTCAGTTCTAGTTCAGTTCTAGTTCAGTTCTAGTTCAGTTCTAGTTCAGTTCTAGTTCAGTTCTAGTTCAGTTCTAGTTCAGTTCTAGTTCAGTTCTAGTTCAGTTCTAGTTCAGTTCTAGTTCAGTTCTAGTTCAGTTCTAGTTCAGTTCTAGTTCTAGTTCAGTTCTAGTTCAGTTCTAGTTCAGTTCTAGTTCAGTTCTAGTTCAGTTCTAGTTCAGTTCTAGTTTAGTTCTAGTTCAGTTCTAATTCAGTTCTAGTTCAGCTCTAGTTCAGTTCTAGTTCAGTACTAGTTTAGTTCTAGTTCAGTTCTAGTTCAGAGATTTGACTACGTATGTATATCATCAACCCTTTATGCTTTAAAAAGTTTCTAAAAATTTTCAATGGAATTTAGTCGATAACTCTCCAGTAAAATTGCTATTAGTTGCAATTTAAAACATATACATATATATGTACATACATATATGATGCTATTAACTGGAAAATATATACAAACGTATACACTGATAATTTGTTGCAATACCACATCACACAAATTTGGATACAAACATAGGAACATGCATAAAAGTAATCATGAGAATGTTTCGATGCATTATTTACCGTCAAATTTAAGCTGACCGTACCCAAACATCTTCATGGATAATTATATGTGGAAATGTCTGTCTAATATACTCTGCTGCAGCCACAAACTATAGATGAGGGTCATTAATTGTACGAAGTAGTATGTTTGACTTGGCTATCGATTGTCGATTTTTAGTGGTTTCTGTGAATACATCTACATTTTCATCTACAGTTTAGAGTCTGCGGTGGGTCGTTAAAAATGCAAAACATTTAGAACAGGAGTACATTTCCTAGATGAGTTTATTATCTGAGCTTTTCATTTTTTTCAGATACTCATACATTTGCTTAATGTTCTGGAACAGTGGTCGGCTCTTAGCGTTAATGTCTTACTACAATGTTGTGTAATGTGCAGGATTTTTTGGAGAATTGTAGTATCTCTTTGTGCCGCTCATTTTTTGTCATAAAATCAAAATGTTTAGACAAACGCTAAATTTGCAATTATGTATTTGTTAATGACAATGAATGCATATGACATCAAGTAGACTTTTTTTATATATGCTTCTTTATAAAGTCAAATAAACATTTAAATGTTTAATGTGGACATAAGTTAAATGTTAGTTTAATTTTCAAATAAATAATATTTATCTAATAGTTTATGACTGGTTGTCAATGGATAATACGTTCTTTAAGTGGAAAATCAGTGTTCCAAATTATAGAAATTGATTAGCAGCAGAGCCTGAATTGTTGCTATTCCTACCATATTTCCATTAGTGCAACACTCGCCATATTGCTTAAGTAAATTATTATTCCGTGTAACTGTAAAATTTCATTATTATTGGCTGAGATATTTGTTTAACGGTGTTGAAGTTCATAGAACTTCCGTTTTCATAATCTTCACACTAATAATCTAAAATAACAACAACTGCAAGTAGCAGGAATAATAGAAACAATACAAACTTAGAGAGAAGCTCAAGAAATCTGCAGAATAATAAATATTAGAGCGGTCCACACTTTAATGAAGAAAAGTAAGATCTCAACAAAAGTTTTACTTTCATTTATTTTTGGAGATCTTTTTGCCAAATTTTTCTTCGTTAGATGTTGGTAAAGTTCAGTCAAATGACTATACAATATTTGGGCGTTCCTAATACTATCACCAGTTCGTGCACAAATACATCAATGTATTTGACTACAATTGTAGCTGTTAGCCAGTGAGCAGAAATCTTAGTTGTGGCCGCAAAGCGTGCATAAATAAATAACCCATTACACACTTTACCAGAACGGAACTACATAGAACTGAACTAGAACTTAACTAGAACTGAACTAGAACTGAACTAAGAACTGAACTAGAACTGAAACTAGAACTGAACTAGAACTGAACTAGAACTGAACTAGAACCTTGAACTAGAACTGACTAGAACTGAACTAGAACTGAACTAGAACTGAACTAGAACTGAACGAGAACTGAACTAGAAACTGAACTAGAACTGAACTAGAACTGAACTAGAACTGAATAGAACTGAAACTAGAACTGAACTAGAACTGAACTAGAACTGAAAAAAAAAAAAAAAACTTAAAAGAAACTGAACTAGAACTGAACTAGAACTGAACTAGAACTGTGAACTAGAACTGAAACTAGATCTGAACTAGAAGAACTAGAACTGAACTAGAACTGAACTAGAACTGAACTAGAACTGAACTAGAACTGAACTAGAACTGAACTAGAACTGAACTAGAACTGAACTAGAACTGAACTGAACTAGAACTGAACTGAACTGAACTGAACTAAACTGAACTAGAACTGAACTAGAACTGAACTAGAACTGAACTAGAACTGAACTAGAACTGAACTAGAACTGAACTAGAACTGAACTAGAACTGAACTAGAACTGAACTAGAACTGAACTAGAACTGAACTAGAACTGAACTAGAACTGAACTAGAACTGAACTAGAACTGAACTAGAACTGAACTAGAACTGAACTAGAACTGAACTAGAACTGAACTAGAACTGAACTAGAACTGAACTAGAACTGAACTAGAACTGAACTAGAACTGAACTAGAACTGAACTAGAACTGAACTAGAACTGAACTAGAACTGAACTAGAACTGAACTAGAACTGAACTAGAACTGAACTAGAACTGAACTAGAACTGAACTAGAACTGAACTAGAACTGAACTAGAACTGAACTAGAACTGAACTAGAACTGAACTAGAAACTAGAACTGAACTAGAACTGAACTAGAACTGAACTAGAACTGAACTAGAACTGAACTAGAACTGAACTAGAACTGAACTAGAACTGAACTAGAACTGAACTAGAACTGAACTAGAACTGAACTAGAACTGAACTAGAACTGAACTAGAACTGAACTAGAACTGAACTAGAACTGAACTAGAACTGAACTAGAACTGAACTAGAACTGAACTAGAACTGAACTAGAACTGAACTAGACTGAACTAGAACTGAACTAGAACTGAACTAGAACTGAACTAGAACTGAACTAGAACTGAACTAGAACTGAACTAGAACTGAACTAGAACTGAACTAGAACTGAACTAGAACTGAACTAGAACTGAACTAGAACTGAACTAGAACTGAACTAGAACTGAACTGAACTGAACTAGAACTTGAACTAGAACTGAACTAGAACTGAACTAGAACTGAACTAGAACTGAACTAGAACTGAACTAGACTGACTAGAACTGAACTAGAACTGAACTAGAACTGAACTAGAACTGAACTAGAACTGACTAGTTTACTGGGTTTTCAATTAATTCTATCCACACTTCCCTTTGCACATAACAACATCTCTATGTACATATGTATGTATTTGAACAACATTGAATGTTTATTGCTTCGCATCCAGAAATTTATACAGTTTATATGTAGTACGTATGTATATGTTAGTTTTGTAATGCAATGAATTTTCTACCTCTAGGCTTTCATCACACGCTAATAAACAATTAAAGTGTTAATCAAGGGAATTTACCTTAAATGATCGAATAACATGATTATTTTTACTAAAACAATGCATGAAACCATTGAATCAAAGCCCGACTGACGGATGGTAAACTGAGAGCGTCTATTAGAGTGGCAGACCTCTAGATTATATAAAAAAAAACTAATTGAGGAATAATATGACTTTGGTAATTTTTTTTCTAAAGATTTTTTTATAATTTTATATTTTAGCATTATTTCCCTTTCCAATTTTTTTTGTTTAAAACTCATCAGTCAATGACTAGGTTTTATAGCTGTAATGCCATCATTATATGATTTTGTATAATTTTTTTGTAATAGGAAATATTAAGATAAATAATTACAATTTACATACAATGTATGCATATAAATTAGCTGGCGATATGAGTTGAAATTTCTTTGTTTGCTTATGAGGTCTGGAAATATTTGAGATGAGATCATTTTTTAAGAAAACATTTTGAACTTTTGTAATTATTTTTACAAAAATTTGTCAAAGTTTTTACTAAATGCATTTAAATTTATTTTTATACTTGACTATTCAGTTCAGTTCAGTTCTAGTTCAGTTCTAGTTCAGTTCTAGTTCAGTTCTAGTTCAGTTCTAGTTCAGTTCTAGTTCAGTTCTAGTTCAGTTCTAGTTCAGTTCTAGTCAGTTCTAGTTCAGTTCTAGTTCAGTTCTAGTTCAGTTCTAGTTCAGTTCTAGTTCAGTTCTAGTTCAGTTCTAGTTCAGTTCTAGTTCAGTTCTAGTTCAGTTCTAGTTCAGTTCTAGTTCAGTTCTAGTTCAGTTCTAGTTCAGTTCTAGTTCAGTTCTAGTTCAGTTCTAGTTCAGTTCTAGTTCAGTTCTAGTTCAGTTCTAGTTCAGTTCTAGTTCAGTTCTAGTTCAGTTCTAGTTCAGTTCTAGTTCAGTTCTAGTTCAGTTCTAGTTCAGTTCTAGTTCAGTTCTAGTTCAGTTCTAGTTCAGTTCTAGTTCAGTTCTAGTTCAGTTTCTAGTTCAGTTCTAGTTCAGTTCTAGTTCAGTTCTAGTTCAGTTCTAGTTCAGTTCTAGTTCAGTTCTAGTTCAGTTCTAGTTCAGTTCTAGTTCAGTTCTAGTTCAGTTCTAGTTCAGTTCTAGTTCAGTTCTAGTTCAGTTCTAGTTCAGTTCTAGTTCAGTTCTAGTTCAGTTCTAGTTCAGTTCTATTTCAGTTCTATTTCAGTTCTAGTTCAGTTCTAGTTCAGTTCTAGTTCAGTTCTAGTTCAGTTCTAGTTCAGTTCTAGTTCAGTTCTAGTTCAGTTCTAGTTCAGTTCTAGTTCAGTTCTAGTTCAGTTCTAGTTCAGTTCTAGTTCAGTTCTAGTTCAGTTCTAGTTCAGTTCTAGTTCAGTTCTAGTTCAGTTCTAGTTCAGATCTAGTTCAGTTCTAGTTCAGTTCTAGTTCAGTTCTAGTTCAGTTCTAGTTCAGTTCTAGTTCAGTTCTAGTTCAGTTCTAGTTCAGTTCTAGTTCAGTCCTAGTTCAGTTCTAGTTCAGTTCTAGTTCAGTTCTAGTTCAGTTCTAGTTCAGTTCTAGTTCAGTTCTAGTTCAGTTCTAGTTCAGTTCTAGTTCAGTTCTAGTTCAGTTCTAGTTCAGTTCTAGTTCAGTTCTAGTTCAGTTCTAGTTCAGTTCTAGTTCAGTTCTAGTTCAGTTCTAGTTCAGTTCTAGTTCAGTTCTAGTTCAGTTCTAGTTCAGTTCTAGTTCAGTTCTAGTTCAGTTCTAGTTCAGTTCTAGTTCAGTTCTAGTTCAGATCTAGTTCAGTTCTAGTTCAGTTCTAGTTCAGTTCTAGTTCAGTTCTAGTTCAGTTCTAGTTCAGTTCTAGTTCAGTTCTAGTTCAGTTCTAGTTCAGTTCTAGTTCAGTTCTAGTTCAGTTCTAGTTCAGTTCTAGTTCAGTTCTAGTTCAGTTTCTAGTGCAGTTCTAGTGCAGTTCTAGTTCAGTTCTAGTGCAGTTCTAGTTCAGTTCTAGTTCAGTTCTAATTCAGTTCCAGTTCAGTTCTAGTTCAGTTCTAGTTCAGTTCTAATTCAGTTCTAGTTCAGTTCTAGTTCAGTTCTAGTTCAGTTCTAGTTCTGTTCTAGTTCAGTTCTAGTTTAGTTCTCTTATAAGCTAAAAATCTCTATTATATTCTATCATACATCTATAACAACTAAAAAAAGTCAGAGAGCACACTTCTCATTGTCAACCGATTTCTGTTTTAATGCAAAATGTTGATTCTCTCGGTTGTTTAAACATTTATACAAATAATTTTGAACATGTGAAAATATATGATAATCTATTTTTTGTTGTATTAAATTTGAAAAATTGCAGCATAATAGAAATTCATACAAAGTTAATAAAAACAATTTGTTTATAAATCAAACAATTTGTTCATTAATTTTTAAAGCTTCCAAAAAAAACAAAACCCAAAAACTAAATGAAAATCATCATAAAACTCTAAACAATGAGTTTATTAAACCCCCAAAAACATTGAAATATTTCGTAATTTTTTTCTTTGATAAATTTAAAACAAATTTGTTTAAAATACCACAAACATGATGATTTATTAGAGTATAAAAAATCCATGTTAATCTTCTCTGTATGGACATTTAACCCAATAACATACTGACAGTAAAAACACAAAAATTGTTTTTTGTTTATCTGTAAATTACACAAAATTAAACTACAAAAATTAATAAAATAAAACATAACTGAAAAACAAAAATTTGCATAAAAACCATAATAACCAACCAGCAAATGTAGTTAGTTGTATACATGAATTGGTCAGCCAACATTTTAAACATGATCTTCTTCAATCATTCAAAGTCATAATTTCATTTCATTCATTTATGTTGGTTAGTAGTTGGTTAAATGCACAATGACCATTTAACCAAAGATTATTTGTACCAGTCCAGACATGCTCGTACTCTAAGCTTATGTTCATGTCATACCATCATTATGGTTTCTGTTTTTGTTAATTTTGAAAAAAAAAAGAAACAAGAGTACAAGCAAAACTATCAAAATATCTGAAAAAACAAACTAGGTGAATGTTAAGTAATATTAAAAAAAATTAATAACAAAATGGAATAAAACAAAGAAAATTCCGCAAAAAATTAATACATTTTTATTATGTTTTTTTTTGCTATTAGTGGTAAAAAAAATTGCAGCAACATGTCAGTAAAAATATGAAAATTAAGTTAAATATCATATGATGGTCAAAATACATAGTAACAATAAAATTTTATTTTAATGATGATGGTATAAAAAGGAAGAGAGTTGTTCATTTTTTAATCGATAATGTTCAAGACTATAGACAAGACTAAATATCTGTCTCCGTTTTATAGATAATACTAAATCCGATATTCAGTAAAGACTATAGTCTTATATTCAGTTCTAGTTCAGTTCTAGTGCAGTTCTAGTGCAGTTTTAGTTCAGTTCTAGTTCCGTTCAGTTCAGTTCTAGTAGTTCTAGTTCAGTTCTAGTTCAGTTCTAGTTCAGTTCTAGTTCAGTTCTAGTTCAGTTCTAGTTCAGTTCTAGTTCAGTTCTAGTTCAGTTCTAGTTCAGTTCTAGTTCAGTTCTAGTTCAGTTCTAGTTCAGTTCTAGTTCAGTTCTAGTTCAGTTCTAGTTCAGTTCTAGTTCAGTTCTAGTTCAGTTCTAGTTCAGTTCAAGTTCAGTTCTAGTTCAGTTCTAGTCAGTTCTAGTTCTAGTTCAGTTCTAGTTCTAGTTCAGTTCTAGTTCAGTTCTAGTTCAGTTCTAGTTCAGTTCTAGTTCAGTTCTAGTTCAGTTCTAGTTCAGTTCTAGTTCAGTCTAGTTCAGTTCTAGTTCAGTTCTAGTTCAGTTCTAGTTCAGTTCTAGTTCAGTTCTAGTTCAGTTCTAGTTCAGTTCTAGTTCAGTTCTAGTTCAGTTCAGTTCAGTTCTAGTTCAGTTCTAGTTCAGTTCTTGTTCAGTTCTAGTTCAGTTCTAGTTCAGTTCTAGTTCAGTTCTAGTTCAGTTCTAGTTCAGTTCTAGTTCAGTTCTAGTTCAGTTCTGGTTCAGTTCTAGTTCAGTTCTAGTTCAGTTCTAGTTCAGTTCTAGTTCAGTTCTAGTTCAGTTCTAGTTCAGTTCTAGTTCAGTTCTAGTTCAGTTCTAGTTCAGTTCTAGTTCAGTTCTAGTTCAGTTCTAGTTCAGTTCTAGTTCAGTTCTAGTTCAGTTCTAGTTCAGTTCTAGTTCAGTTCTAGTTCAGTTCTAGTTCAGTTCTAGTTCAGTTCTAGTTCAGTTCTAGTTCAGTTCTAGTTCAGTTCTAGTTCAGTTCTAGTTCAGTTCTAGTTCAGTTCTAGTTCAGTTCTAGTTCAGTTCTAGTTCAGTTCTAGTTCAGTTCTAGTTCAGTTCTAGTTCAGTTCTAGTTCAGTTCTAGTTCAGTTCTAGTTCAGTTCTAGTTCAGTTCTAGTTCAGTTCTAGTTCAGTTCTAGTTCAGTTCTAGTTCAGTTCTAGTTCAGTTCTAGTTCAGTTCTAGTTCAGTTCTAGTTCAGTTCTAGTTCAGTTCTAGTTCAGTTCTGGTTCAGTTCTAGTTCAGTTCTAGTTCAGTTCTAGTTCAGTTCTAGTTCAGTTCTAGTTCAGTTCTAGTTCAGTTCTAGTTCAGTTCTAGTTCAGTTCTAGTTCAGTTCTAGTTCAGTTCTAGTTCAGTTCTAGTTCAGTTCTAGTTCAGTTCTAGTTCAGTTTGTTCTAGTTCAGTTCTAGTTCAGTTCTAGTTCAGTTCTAGTTCAGTTCTAGTTCAGTTCTAGTTCAGTTCTAATTCAGTTCTAGTTCAGTTCTAGTTCTAGTTCTAGTTCAGTTCTAGTTCAGTTCTAGTTCAGTTCTATTTCAGTTTAGTTTAGTTCTAGTTCGGTTCTGCTGCAGTTCTAGTTCAGTCCTAGTTCAGTTCTAGTTCAGTTCTAGTTCAGTTCTAGTTCAGTTCTAGTTCAGTTCTAGTTCAGTTCTAGTTCAGTTCTAGTTCAGTTCTAGTTCAGTTCTAGTTCAGTTCTAGTTCAGTTCTAGTTCAGTTCAGTTCAGTTCTAGTTCAGTTCTAGTTCAGTTCTAGTTCAGTTCTAGTTCAGTTCTAGTTCAGTTCTAGTTCAGTTCTAGTTCAGTTCTAGTTCAGTTCTAGTTCAGTTCTAGTTCAGTTCTAGTTCAGTTCTAGTTCAGTTCTAGTTCAGTTCTAGTTCAGTTCTAGTTCAGTTCTAGTTCAGTTCTAGTTCAGTTCTAGTTCAGTTCGTTCAGTTCTAGTTCAGTTCTAGTTCAGTTCTAGTTCAGTTCTAGTTCAGTTCTAGTTCAGTTCTAGTTCAGTTCTAGTTCAGTTCTAGTTCAGTTCTAGTTCAGTTCTAGTTCAGTTCTAGTTCAGTTCTAGTTCAGTTCTAGTTCAGTTCTAGTTCAGTTCTAGTTCAGTTCTAGTTCAGTTCTAGTTCAGTTCTAGTTCAGTTCTAGTTCAGTTCTAGTTCAGTTCTAGTTCAGTTCTAGTTCAGTTCTAGTTCAGTTCTAGTTCAGTTCTAGTTCAGTTCTAGTTCAGTTCTAGTTCAGTTCTAGTTCAGTTCTAGTTCAGTTCTAGTTCAGTTCTAGTTCAGTTCTAGTTCAGTTCTAGTTCAGTTCTAGTTCAGTTCTAGTTCAGTTCTAGTTCAGTTCTAGTTCAGTTCTAGTTCAGTTCTAGTTCAGTTCTAGTTCAGTTCTAGTTCAGTTCTAGTTCAGTTCTAGTTCAGTTCTAGTTCAGTTCTAGTTCAGTTCTAGTTCAGTTCTAGTTCAGTTCTAGTTCAGTTCTAGTTCAGTTCTAGTTCAGTTCTAGTTCAGTTCTAGTTCAGTTCTAATTCATTTCTCAGTTCTATTGCAATTCTTGTATGTTTTTTTAGTTAGATTGACCGTTCGAACTATGTATTATTAGGCAATTTCTGAATAATTTCTAATCGGAAGATGTGTGAAGTAGGGCAACCATAGTTGATGTGGAGTTTAAATTGAAGTATTAAATTTTGTTAATTCGGTAGAATGTTATAATTAAAAAAACACTTAATCATTATTTATGAATTACACTTTATCTACTGGTATTAAATTTAAATCTTATTACAGAATTTTTCATTAAACCCAAAACTTAAATTAAGGGTCAAAACATTTAATAAATCATTGAAGTGTATAAAAACTTAAACATTTTATTTCAAAAGAAATAAATTTTGTTTATTGTTAAAATTTACATTGGAACAATGTAAAGGTCAACAAAGTTAAACCATGTTGTACTGATGATGACGCCGACAACGATGATGATGGCGATTGGTGGCAACGATGATTTATATTGAAATTTTTTTTTCACAATAAACAAAAAACAGATAGATCATGTTAACGGAAATGTAAACCATATGGAAAACAAGAAAAAATCATTTACAAAATATAAAAACTTTATAACAATTGACACAGTTTAAACTTATTGACTTTGAATTGTGAGAATTTTCTTTTGAAGCTAAAGTTTCTTTATTAACCTTGGCATCATCATGCTAAAAGTAGGTTGAGTTAAACAGCAACAAAAAATAAAAATAATATTTGAAGGTAACTTAAATGTTTAAAGAAATATTGGTGGAAAAAAATACCACGAAATGTGTTTACTTCTAACATCTTTAATCCGTTTGTTTGTTTCGTCAAAAAACGGATTATAAAAAAGTGATTACTAGTTTTTTATTTTAGTAGCTGTTACTAAACAGTATAACTAGCTGACAGCACAAGTGTTTTATGGGTCACCCACAATTTGGTTGGTAGCAAGATTAAGAATGAACCATTTTTTAATAGGTACCAAATAGTATTAATGAATTACCTGTGAAACGCCCAAACCGCAAACACCCACTACACCGTCACACAGCCGTCCACAACAAACAAACAAACAACCCACAAAGGAACACAGGTACCTATTTTAAATATTATAAAATGTCCTGTCAACTTACAAACAGCATCAGTTCCACTCGAACATTGTATGTAAAACACATCCTTTCAAACAAAATACCAAAAAATCTTTAAACCGTTTTTAAAAACAAGAAGCTACATATTACTCAACAATATTTCCATAATCATGGCATCTCAAAAATATACACCAGCCAGAACTTTGTCGGCATCAAACAATATTATCACCACAAGCAGCAACTCTACGACAAAATCTGCAACAGTCGCAATGAACAAAATCTATCAGCAACCACAAAGGCAGCAGCAGCAAGAACAACTTCCCCCTTATCTGCAGCAACCGCAGCTAGGTGTCTCCTATATGCTTTATTTACACCGTGAAGAGCTAAGAAAGCGTAAATCATCCTGTATGCGCATTTCTCGTACCAAATTCCAATTGACACATGAACTCATCACGAAAACCGTTAAAAATATCATAAATGTTCTCCTGATGATTTACAAATTCTTAGTCGGGAAACAATCTTCAAGAAGAATTTGAGACGACAAATTGCACGTATGAATACCATCAACTCTTGCAGAATGCAAATATCAAAAACAACAAAACGATAGATTTTCTGCAGCAGCAAGAAAAGGCACAAAAGGAACATCAGAAACTACAACAACAAAACAATCACAATTCTTACCACAACAGCATCATCATCGAAACCAGCAACATCAGAGCAGTGGTGTTACAGCAATGGAAGGTATTGAAATCTCTGGTTAAATTATGGAAAAAGGGAGCTGCAAAAGAATTTATGCTTGAGACAAGTGATTTTTGAAAAATTATACTGTTTTAAAGTTTTAGTTTTAAGAAATTTTAGTACAACTATAGCTTTAAGTTTTAGAAATGTATAAATAAATTAATAAATATTTGATATTTAATAAAATTAGCTATATTTTAAAATAATTGTTGTATTTTTGTTTAAATTAATATTTTCAGTTTAGTTCTAGTTCAGTTCTAGTTCAGTCCAAGTTCAATTCTAGTTCAGTTCTAGTTCAGTTCTAGTTTAGTTCTAGTTCAGTTCTAGTTCAGTTCTAGTTCAGTTCTAGTTCAGTTCTAGTTCAGTTCTAGTTCAGTTCTAGTTCAGTTCTAGTTCAGTTCTAGTTCAGTTCTAGTTCAGTTCTAGTTCAGTTCTAGTTCAGTTCTAGTTCAGTTCTAGTTCAGTTCTAGTTCAGTTCTAGTTCAGTTCTAGTTCAGTTCTAGTTCAGTTCTAGTTCAGTTCTAGTTCAGTTCTAGTTCAGTTCTAGTTCAGTTCTAGTTCAGTTCTAGTTCAGTTCTAGTTCAGTTCTAGTTCAGTTCTAGTTCAGTTCTAGTTCAGTTCTAGTTCAGTTCTAGTTCAGTTCTAGTTCAGTTCTAGTTCAGTTCTAGTTCAGTTCTAGTTCAGTTCTAGTTCAGTTCTAGTTCAGTTCTAGTTCAGTTCTAGTTCAGTTCTAGTTCAGTTCTAGTTCAGTTCTAGTTCAGTTCTAGTTCAGTTCTAGTTCAGTTCTAGTTCAGTTCTAGTTCAGTTCTAGTTCAGTTCTAGTTCAGTTCTAGTTCAGTTCTAGTTCAGTTCTAGTTCAGTTCTAGTTCAGTTCTAGTTCAGTTCTAGTTCAGTTCTAGTTCAGTTCTAGTTCAGTTCTAGTTCAGTTCTAGTTCAGTTCTAGTTCAGTTCTAGTTCAGTTCTAGTTCAGTTCTAGTTCAGTTCTAGTTCAGTTCTAGTTCAGTTTTAGTTCAGTTTTAGTTCTAGTTCAGTTCTAGTTGAGTTCTAGTTCAGTTCTAGTTCAGTTCTAGTTCAGTTCTAGTTCAGTTCTAGTTCAGTTCTAGTTCAGTTTCTAGTTCAGTTCTAGTTCAGTTCTAGTTCATTTCTAGTTCATTTCTAGTTTAGTTCTAGTTCAGTTCTAGTTCAGTTCTAGTTCAGTTCTAGTTCAGTTCTAGTTCAGTTCTAGTTCAGTTCTAGTTCAGTTCTAGTTCAGTTCTAGTTCAGTTCTAGTTCAGTTCTAGTTCAGTTCTAGTTCAGTTCTAGTTCAGTTCTAGTTCAGTTCTAGTTCAGTTCTAGTTCAGTTTTAGTTCAGTTTTAGTTCTAGTTCATTCTAGTTGAGTTCTAGTTCAGTTCTAGTTCAGTTCTAGTTCAGTTCTAGTTCATTTCTAGTTCATTTCTAGTTTAGTTCTAGTTCAGTTCTAGTTCAGTTCTTGTTCAGTTCTAGTTCAGTTCTAGTTCAGTTCTAGTTCAGTTCTAGTTCAGTTCTAGTTCAGTTCTAGTTCAGTTCTAGTTCAGTTCTAGTTCAGTTCTAGTTCAGTTCTAGTTCAGTTCTAGTTCAGTTCTAGTTCAGTTCTAGTTCAGTTCTAGTTCAGTTCTAGTTCAGTTTTAGTTCAGTTTTAGTTCAGTTTTAGTTCAGTTTTAGTTCAGTTCCAGTTCAGTTCTAGTTCAGTTCTAGTTCAGTTCTAGTTCAGTTCTAGTTCAGTTCTAGTTCAGTTCTAGTTCAGTTCTAGTTCAGTTCTAGTTCAGTTCTAGTTCAGTTCTAGTTCAGTTCTAGTTCAGTTCTAGTTCAGTTCTAGTTCAGTCTAGTTCAGTTCTAGTTCAGTTCTAGTTCAGTTCTAGTTCAGTTCTAGTTCAGTTCTAGTTCAGTTCTAGTTCAGTTCTAGTTCAGTTCTAGTTCAGTTCTAGTTCAGTTCTAGTTCAGTTCTAGTTCAGTTCTAGTTCAGTTCTAGTTCAGTTCTAGTTCAGTTCTAGTTCAGTTCTAGTTCAGTTCTAGTTCAGTTCTAGTTCAGTTCTAGTTCAGTTCTAGTTCAGTTCTAGTTCAGTTCTAGTTCAGTTCTAGTTCAGTTCTAGTTCTAGTTCAGTTCTAGTTCAGTTCAAGTTCAGTTCTAGTTCAGTTCTAGTTCAGTTCTAGTTCAGTTCTAGTACAGTTCTAGTTCAGTTCTAGTTCAGTTCAAGTTCAGTTCTAGTTCAGTTCTAGTTCAGTTCTAGTTCAGTTCTAGTACAGTTCTAGTTCAGTTCTAGTTCAGTTCTAGTTCAGTTCTAGTTTTGTTTTAGTTCAGATATAAGCAAATTGGTTTTCTTTAGCAAAGATTTTTAACTATTTCTATATATAAATACATCATTTAATAAACACATTTCACATGCAAATGTTTAAATAACCCAAAAATCGTGATTTGTTAAAAGCTTTCTAGCATGTATTAAAAAATACAAATTGTTTATATTTACTTTTCTTTTTCTAAAAAAAAACTATTTAATTCGGCGTGATTTAAATTTTCATCTACAGGCAAAATAAAAAACTTTCGTGAATTATATTTTTTTTTAAAACAAAAAAGTAACTGAAATGAAAATCATATTAATACATGAAAGTAAAATACAGACAGACATATTAATATCTAAAACTTAAAAAAATAAATTACATTCAACAAAAAAATCATAAGTAAAAGCATCACAGCATTCACAACCCATTACAAGAATATAACACTATAAAAAGTAATTTTATATATTTTAGCAACAAAAAAAGTTGTCCAGGGAAAGAGAGGAAAATTTTATGGTAAAAGACAAGGAAAGAAAATTATTTTATTACTTAGATACATACATATGTTTGTATGTGTATTGTACAAATTTCGTGAATAAATGAAATGTTTTTTTGTTACCTTTTGCTTTTAAACAAAATTTATTATTTTCATATAACAAATATATTTTAGACAGCACCAAAATACTGTTTGTATGGAAAACTAAAGGTAATTTTGAATAGGATAAAAATGCACTACAAATAGAAATTAAATCTGCGATTCAGGGGAATTATTAAAATAAATTTACCGTAGGATACACACATATGGATGTAGTAATAGTACATTGTCTAGAATTTAGTCTTGTCTATAGTCTAGTATAGTCTAGTCTATAGTCTAGTCTATAGTCTAGTCTATAGTCTAGTCTATAGTCTAGTCTATAGTCTAGTCTATAGTCTAGTCTATAGTCTAGTCTATAGTCTAGTCTATAGTCTAGTCTATAGTCTAGTCTATAGTCTAGTCTATAGTCTAGTCTATAGTCTAGTCTATAGTCTAGTCTATAGTCTAGTCTATAGTCTAGTCTATAGTCTAGTCTATAGTCTAGTCTATAGTCTAGTCTATAGTCTAGTCTATAGTCTAGTCTATAGTCTAGTCTATAGTCTAGTCTATAGTCTAGTCTATAGTCTAGTCTATAGTCTAGTCTATAGTCTAGTCCATAGTCTAGTCTATAGTCTAGTCTATAGTCTAGTCTAGTCTAATATATAGTCTAGTCTATAGTCTAGTCTATAGTCTAGTCTATAGTCTAGTCTATAGTCTAGTCTATAGTCTAGTCTATAGTCTAGTCTATAGTCTAGTCTATAGTCTAGTCTATAGTCTAGTCTATAGTCTAGTCTATAGTCTAGTCTATAGTCTAGTCTATAGTCTAGTCTATAGTCTAGTCTATAGTCTAGT
>NW_023996409.1:0-44245 GCF_015586225.1 Lucilia sericata | reverse complement strand
AACCAATCATTATGATGGCCTCTGTTGAGTCGGCAACAGCTCTTAACGACGTATTCGGTAGACCGAAACATGAATCCATCAAATAAGCCGAGGATTTGTTCCTACACAGAGTACACACTATGGTATATCTAGTATGAACAGAGTAAACCCTGAACATAAACGGATAAGAAAGGAAAATTCAATGGTATCACTTGTATAAGATAGCTTACATCCATCACCATTCAACCCAGTACACTTTTCATTCATCCTACATACTCATAAAGAACAACGACCAACACACTCAATCTAGGTATATGAGTGGGTATTGTCCGCATACCCCAACAATGCTTAGTCCAACAGTCATTCCTCTGTGAGTTATGTGTTGTCTCAGCAACAGTACCGAACTTATCCAGAATTATAGACTTTACCACGAATTTGGTTTAAACCATAGCCACCACTTGCAGCCCGAGGATATCTCTCCAATAACCAGATTATATATTATATTATTATAATCTCGGCAGATTAGAGGTACTGGTAGTACATATTTTTCCCGGGATTGCAGTAACACCAAGATAAGATTATTTCATCAAGGTAACATGCCCCGGGGGTTCAAAGTTTAAATGATTTAATCCTGAAACCATGTTTGGAACCGTCCATGTTTGGAACCGGTAACTACTCCTTATCTTTTTTATTTTAGCCATTAAAACGTTAGGACCTCCTCGCTCTTAGGATTTGAATCTTTCAATGTAAATATACTGTAGTAGCTAATGATAGCAGTCCTTCCAATCGGCACCTTTTCAATTTTAAAGTAGAAAACTAAATTGCCTTCCAGCGATTTAGTTGTGGTTAATGATGATGTGGGCACCACTCTATGATATAATTAAACTTTCATTTTAGTTTGGAACATCAGCAGCTTTTGTTTTAGTGTTACCCTAATGTACAGACATAAACACATACATATGTATACATATGTACACATACATGTGTATATACATAAATAATGGGTGTGCGTTTTTTGTTTGTGTGCATTCAATTACTTTAAATAAACAATTTTGTGGTCAAGGTGTTGAATTTTTTCTCTCACATTTTTGCTCGTTTGTTTCAATTTTTGTTAACAACTAAAATTTAAGGTATGCATACATACATATACATATGTATGTATGTTCAAAAATTTGCCGATTGTCCCCATTTTAATACCCAGTACCAAAACAAGTAAGAAAGTATAGTCGGGCGTGGCCGACCATATGATACCCTACACCAATTATGAATATTAAATGTGATTTATTTTTCATAATACAGCATTTATCTTCAATATTCCCTTGTTCCGATACATTTAAGCAATTTATGGATGAAAAACTAATTTTCTGAAAGAGGCTTTATATGGGGGCTAGGGGCAAATATATATTTACATAATATTTCATTGTGCTGAATTTCATCGCGATATTGTGTTTACAAGTTAATTTCGGACATTCAAGTAATTTTCTGAAGGGGACTTTGTATGGGAGCTAGGGTCAAATGGGGCCCGATCTTTATGAAATTTGGCAGGGTCATCAAGACTTCTATAAAACTTAGTTGTGCCGTATTTTATCGATATATCTGTATATTTAACATAATTATGAGCTCAGAAGCCCTTTTCGGGGGGTTCTGTTCTATGGGGGCTAGGTGAAATAATGGACCGATTTTAACCATTTTCAATAGGCTTCGTCCTTGGGTCAAATAAAACGTGCCTGCCAAATTTCATCCAATTATCTTGAAAATTGCGACCTGTAGCTTGCGCACAAGGTTTACATGGACAGCCAGCCAGCCAGCCAGACGGACGGACATAGCTTAATCGACTCAGAAAACGATTCTAAGCCGATTGGTATACTTTAAGGTGGGTCTAGGACGAATATTTTTGTATGTAACAAACATCAGCACAAATCCAATATACCCTCCCCACTAAAGTGGTGTAGGGTATAAATATGGATTTTACAGTGCCCTGTTTAACAACTCAAAATATTGTTGGTTAGATTCTGAATGGAAAATTCAATACTATTGTACTTTTTACAATACTTTTTAACAATGAAAAGTACCGCAATACCCCAACTACAATACTTAAATACGTTTTTGTACTATATATACATCTGTTAGTAAGTCAAATGACCAAACAGTAGATAAGCGAATCGACAAATATACCAGTCCATGGGCATTGCATGATTTAAGATATGTAAGAACATAACTTATCAGGACGATAAAGGAATATTATTTCAAAAACTTCTATTTAACAGCTTTGTCCTTAAGAGGATTATTTAATAAGATATTAGTCCAGGTGTTTTTAAAATTTCTTATGATGTGAAATATCTTTGCAAGCTTTCGTAATTTTCATTAATATCTGGCAACACTGCTATTTACATTTACCTTATTAACTAGTATAAATATGTACATTGATATGTGTTTATATTTGTGTATGTAAATTTACCTTCAGCTATCCAACACACAAAAAATACACACTATTGTAAGTCCACAGTCAGACAACACATATATAAATGTGTTCAGATAGCGAAAAACAGTAGAGATGCAAAATATAATTTAAACATACAATATGAAATCCTTTATTTGTGTAGATTCATGGTAAACATATACATTTGAATACGGTTTATACGAACAGAGTTAACAATTAACAATCTTAAGATATACGTATCAACTATACTGAGTCGATTTAACCATGAGGAAACTGAAGCGAATCGGATCATAATTGGATGGAACCACTTTTCACCTTTCATATGAATATAAAGGTCCAAGTCATACATTATGTAATACGTTTGAAGAAATTTGGGTTTTAAAACCATAAGTAATGAAAATATGATACAAATACAATCATAACCTGTAAAATTAATTCGAAAGGTGGGCTTATTTACTGTGATTTACGAATCAATCATCTAGTTATTTGCAGAAATGATTTTATTATATTGTCGATACCTTGTAATAGGGACTTTAATTAGGTCTCGGGTCAATTATGGAGCCGTGCTCCATAAAAGTTTAATTGAATTTCGGAAGGTGGACCTGTACTATGTGAATTGATCCTTTTATTATTTGTAACCACAATATACTTATGTATTGGATTTATTCTAAACTTTATTATCACATATATAAACTGATTTTTGAATAATTTATTGAGTAAAAATTGATTATCTCTAAAAATAGTTGTATTGGAAGTAAGATCAAATGTGGATCGTCCTCATAGGATTTCGTAAAAGAATGTTGGTTCCTATAAAATTTGTTTGTGTCAAATTTCATCGCTATACTAACATTTTAAGCGATAAGGTATTTTTCAAAGAAGTCTTATATGGGGGGAGGGCCAATCCTCATAAAATATTACAAAGTCTTTATTTTCAATAAAACTTGTTTTGTCAAATTTCATTGCTATCCATCAGTGTTTATGACATTTTAAAGCGAACTTTATATGGGAACTTGAATCCAATATCGTCCGATCTCCATAAAATTTTATACATATATTTTAGTTCCGAACAAACTAGTTCATGCCGTATTTTATCTGGTATTTTTAAACCAATTATTAGGGTCATTTTCTGAGGTGAATTTTCTATTGGTCCGATCCTCATAAAATTTTATAAAATGATTTGGCTCCAATAAAACTTGCTTATATCGAATTTAATTGCTATATATTCTTCTTACCGCCAATTATGAACATTAAAGTCATTTTCTGGAGGGTAGGGTCAATTATTATCCGATCCTTATAACATTTAACATAGAGATTTAAGTTACTATAAAATATGTTCATATCGATTTTCACCGATATATATATGCATTTTTTAGAAAGTGATTTCCTGAAGTGGATCTTATATGGGGATGGGGTCAATTATGGGCTGATCCTTATAAGATTTTATAAAGAGACTAGCATACCCTGGGTGCTTCGCTACCCTAACTTAAATTAAATACATACAAAATTTTGTTTACTTTTATTGAAATTAAAATTGATTAAACATTTTTTTTAATGTTTCAGTTTTTATACGTTCAATATCACGTGATTAAATTCGCATTTAGTAAGAAGCTTGTATTTTTAGTTTCATTCATTTAGCTTCCACATTATAGAAAATTTCGAAAGTACTATTTGAAAAAAAGTACTACAAAATACCTCTAATAGATTATCATTTAATCAAAAATTTTATGTGTCTGTATTCAATATTATATACAATTCAAAAAAATCTAATTTTAATGAATGAAAAAGTGCCAAAAGTCCTTTTCAGTAGATTCTCATTCACTAAGGTCCCTAAATTTTCAATTTTATTTTCAATATCTATGTTCAATATCGTAAAAATATCAAAAAGTATCATCGGAAAAACAAAAAAGTACAAAAATCTCCCTCAATAAATTCTCATTTAATAAGGACCGTGTGTTCCGGTTAACCATTATACAGAATCTAAAAGGTACCATTTGAAGAATAGAAAAGTACCAAATAGTTCCCACTTACAGAATATTATTCAGTCAAGACCATGTATGTTAAAATTAATGTTCCTAGGTTGAATATTTTAGAAATTAAAAAAGTATCATTTATGATATAAAAAGTACTAAAAAGTTCTATCTTAAAGAATCTTATTCAATGAGGACCGTGTATGTTTAATAATCATGTGTTTGGAATTCATATTAAAGAACATACAAAGAGTATATATTACCTAAGTGGAAAGTACTAATAAAAAGAGTACAAATTTTCCCCTTTTCGCTTAGAAATACACTTTTTCGAGAATTAAGTTTACAAAATGTTTCGTATTTAAATCTATATATTACAGATAAAACTCAAACGATTCAAATCTGCATTCATTTGTTCCAGAAATATAGTGCTTTCAAAAAGTGCCAACCATTTTACTCGAGTTTGGTCCTATATAGGCCTTAGTACTCGAATTCCAAAATAATATACCAATAGCTTATTTTGTGTGAGTAAATAAACTACTTTTTCAAATTTTATAAAAATTGGCTCAATGAGTTTGAATAAAATTAAATTTTCCGTTTTTTCCCTTTTGATACTTTTTTCCCCAGTGAAATATTTTGTTACAATAATTTTTACAGAGTTAGTACGTAATTTAATAGGTATACGTCAATGTCAAAAAAGTACCAAAAATACAATTTTCTCCCTTTTACACCCAAAAAGGACTCAATTTAAAAAAGTACGAAACAGGTGTCTCATAATTTTGGGAGATGTATCCAAAATATTTATAAAAATTTTATTATGTTAATTAGTTCAAAAGTTATAAAGGGTCCTTAAAAGTACGAATTTCAAAAAAGTACCAGACACCCATCTGCTCATTTTAAGAGTAGATACAGGTGCATTTAAAATTTTTCTGGTTTCACTAATATTGTGTATGATAATTAAGAAAACCTGTTTTACCCGTTTTTCCCCCTTTTTACCCGTAAATGTACAAATTTCCAAAAATCCCTCCTTAGTGGATCTACATAACCAAAAACACATTTACTCTCAAAATTTCATGATTCTAGGTTTAGCCGTTTGGGCTGTGCGATGATGAATCAGTCAGTCAGTAACGCTACTCTTTTATATATATAGATTAAGGTTCCTATAAAACATATTTATACCGCTATAAGTAGAAGCTTTTTTGGCCAGTTATGTACGTGTAAGTCATTTTATCAGGGGCTAGGCGAAATCGTGAACCGATATTGCGCATTTTAAATATCCAATCAAATTAAAAAGATCTATGCAAAATTTCAGCTTGCTAGCTACTTCCGTTTGGACTCTATCGTATTTTCTATATATATATAATTTCAGGGTTTTGAGCTCATAATTATGTTAAATATTCTATTGTCTCTACAAAAATTTGGCACAACCTAGTTTCATATATGATATGAGGCGGCGCTTATAGCCGAAAGGACCTTACTTTAGACGAACTGGCCAAAAGCGGTTATAGGACACGACATAAAGCGGTTATAGGACACGTCATAAATGTATACTGGAAACATTGTAAGGTTATACACAATCAACGAACGTGCTTGATAGCATACCAGAATATGCCGGAAACTTTGAAACGCTGATCCCAAATAGAATATCATGGTCAAGCGGAACATTAGAGCAAATACCAGTAGGAATCCGTTGTTACATGGATGGCTCCAAATTGGGGGAACAAAGTGGGCGTGGAGTTCTATATTGAAGACCCAGAAACAGAAATATACCATCGTTTACCAAATCATAACACAAGCTTCCAGACAGAAGCAATAACGGAATAATAAATTGAATCGTAATAAATATGGCGCCTACAGGGCTTAATATATTTAAAGACAGCCAGAAGGCAGTTAGGGCGATATCAGGTGATAGAATTAAATCTATGACCGTATTGGCTTGTATAAAAGCTTTAACTGAATGTGGAGAGGACAGTGGAACTCTGGAGCACTTTCTTTGCCACTGTCAGGCATTCGTCGAAGTTAGATTCAAGTATTTTCGAAGTGATGTTATTCCGGGAAAATTCTTAGGAATTTCGTCCAGGAAACTGAATTTGTGAATATTGAAAAATAATACATTCAGTAAACCAATGTTTTTCTCTCATGAAAAGGAGCGCACAGCTGGCCCGACAGTGGCCTACGTGTATTTCTTCGGATTTGATGTAGTATACATCCTCCTATCAACCTAACCTAAACCCTAGTTTCATATACTGGCAATTTCGTAATAATCGGTTTCCATTTGACTAATGATCGGTTTTCATAATTGATATTCTAGACTCGAACCATAAACCATGAAAAATTAAACATTTATATGAATTTTGGACTTTTTCGTAAATGCTGTTCTAATAAGAGATACGCTATATTATATATCTATTAAGGTTTAATCCCTAAGTCATTATGTTTTTAATGATACCAAATACTTTATAAAAACTATAAACTTAATCTCCAGAAAGTTCCCAAACGTATACACCTTTTGATATTTTTAATGCTTTTTTTATAATTTGCAAGGAATTTTCGCTAATTTGTGCAGTCCCAGAAAAAAAAAATTTGTCTTTGGTGAGTATAATCTTATTCCATCGGATGTGAAATAAACTGATGATAAGTTTTAACCCAATAGGATTTTTAGCGATTTTTTATAAAGATTTAATACCCGAGGCAATTTCACAATGCTTTGCGAAATTGCATTACTTTTATTAACGACACCTGTACGTATACGTGTTACTGATTTATTGATATTACAAATATTAAGTATACGCCTTATTTAGTGAAGCACTTGAAATATTTTTTAACACGTAAACGCTCGCTTTTATATTGTGTGCTGCGTTCTTTATGCTTATTATGCTTATTCTGAGCTTACCGCTTTGCTTGTGCTACAGTTTTTTGATGGTGAGTATAAATATTAGATATTTATAAATGACTAAATAAAAGTTAACTTATAGGTGGAGGGTATTTACCATTCGACTTAGCCGATTATTGCACTCTAAATTGTTTTTAACTTAATTTCTATAGAACAATATACTAATATATAGTATACTAAGATTAAGTTCCAACACAACTCACGACAAGGGGAACTAATAAAAGAGCTAAAGTACCGCTACTACACTGAAATACTAGTAGAAATTCAACAATGTTAACAACACTTTTTCCACTTGCAGCACACCGAAGAAGAAAATAACTTTAAATTGCGGCACAAAAAAATATGATAGAAGGTAAAGTTACTGAAGAGTTAATCATTGTAAAGTTTCACATGAATTGCAAAATAAAACAAAAATTTAAAAAAATATAACAACAAGAAAAGGTAAAACAAAGAAAAAATAGAAAACGGATGAAATAAGAAACTTATTCACACTTACAAAGTAAAAACTATGATACGATAATGACAGACAATGTGCATAAAGAAAAGGAAATAAAAGAAAAGTTTTAATTTATTCGAAATAGTAGATAGTGAACATTCACTTTTAGTTTAGTGGGTCATTGATGGCCTGTTATGGGCTTTGGAAAATTTTCGTTTCTTAGGGACCGATCTCTACAGAATTCGAAATAGTTTTGGTCAAATTTTAATTTTATGGAATACTACCCAGAAAAAGCTTTCATTACCATTTAAGGGGTTAAAATGCTGAAATTTACTTGCACAATAACATTTCAAGTAATTATTTTAAAACGATGATGTCATTAGAGGCAAGTACTTACCACAATCGCTTATAAGTAATTAGAGAAATCAGTTAATGTAAATCGTTGAAACAAAAAACGTATACAGCTTCTATATGTTCACGGAGAAGTTGACTAATGAATTAGAAAGTATTTATATAACACATTATTAATAAGAGGTTACTAGACTACTTCTGGGTAATCAGTACAATATGTGTAGTCATTGAAAAGTATCTTAACAGGTAAGTGGTTACATTTACAAGTCATTAACAAGTTTTTGCTGCATAGTTGCAATATCTAAATAGTTTACGTTAGAGTTGAGCAGATGCATGACTGTTTCCGTAAATATTCAAGGACAATACCGCAGGCTTTAATCCTCGGATTCTACTTCCCTCCGTATCGATGGGCATCACTCAATCCATTTTAAAAACTGAAGCGTATTGGGTTTATCAGTTTACATATTATTAACTAAAGTTTATGTAGGATAATAATAATACCACATTACCCCTTACTTATTTTTAATTTTTTCGCAATTTTCCCCTTTTGGCTTTACATGAAATCCCAGAAAAAAATATTTTTTTGTTATTCTTTATAGTCTTTTTTTGCAAAAAATGTACAGCTTTTTTTATGATTTAACTAAGTGAATAATATGCAAAAAAGTCAAATCATAAAGAGTAAGAAGAAAATAATGAACAGTTTATGAAATTAAATGAAACAATTCAAATGAATTCATTAAATTCAGTGAATTTAAGCCATTAAATTATATATAAAAGAAATTAAAATTAATTATTTCTTTCTTATCTAAAAAGGTTTTTATTAACAAATAAGTAAAATGCTGAGGTTGTTAAGAAATTGTTTATTTAATGAAGTTAAAAGTGAAATGTTAATTATACCCTTCATATAGGTATATATAGGTTTGTCATTCCGTTTGTAATTTTCGACCCAATAAAGTATATATATTCTGGATCTTTATAGGTAGCGGTGTCGATTAAATCATATCTGTCTGTCTGTCTGTCTGTCTGTCTGCCTGTCCGTCTGTCTGTCTGCTGTTTGTCCGTCTGTCTGTCTGTCTGTATGCTTGTTAAAATCAGTTTTTAGAAGACCCCAGATATCTGCGAAATCCAAATCTTCAATAATTCTGTTAAACAAGCTTTCGAGAAGATCGCTATTTAAAATCAGCAAAATCGGTTCACAAATATCGGAGATATAAGCAAAAATCCGAGACAAAATTCCCAAATCGGGAGGTACGGTTGTATGGAGGCTAGGTGAAATAATGGACCGATTTCAACTACAAGGCTTCATCCTTGTGCCAAAAAACATGCTTGGTCCAAATTTCATCAAATTATCTTGAAAATTGCGGCCTGTAGCTTGCGCACAAAGTTTACATGGACAGCCAGCCAGCCGGACATACGGACGGACATGTCTTAATCGACTCAAAAAGTGATTCTGAATCGATCGGTATACTTAAAGGTGGGTGTAGAACCAATATTTTTGTGTGTTACAAACATCAGCACAAACGTATAATACCCTTCCCACTATAGTGTTGTAGGGTATAAAATTAAGTTTGTAGAAATTAAGTTTGTAGAACCCGCATTAGGTGAGAACCCATAAAAGGGTACTTTTTGGATCTTCAAAAGGTACTTTTTGATTTTTTTATAATATTGAACCTAGACATATGAAATTAAGTATCTAGAGCCAGGAGTAAGTGAGAACATGTAAAAGGGGACTTTTCGGTACTTTTTCCTTCTTCAAAGAGTACTCTTTCTTGTTTTTTTAAACTTAACGGACTGTTCAAAATACTATATGTATTAACGGATTGTAACCTATCTACTTATAACTGAATTAATTTTTTTCATTATTCCAACTGGGAGAAATTTGCTAATAAAATTTCAGTTCATAAATTCTTTATCAATAACTAATACATAGACAGTATCTGAGAGTTACTTATCTGTTCTTATACAATTTTATTACATTATATGTATAACTTACATATATAAAACTTCTATCTTTATGTTTAGAATTATATAAGGCCTGTGCTGTATTAAATCTAAGATTAATATTTCCAGGCTATTCAAATTTGTGTTTATGTTGCATTATTTGTAAGTATTTCAATATGCAATTTATGAATAAATTTTTTATTTTGTAAGTACATATATAAGTATGTATTTCAATATGTAATGGTATAAGTTACAAATATTAATATGTTTGCATATTATTTTAGCATAGATCTAAATACCTGCTCATGCAATACTTGTTATGTGGCATAAATGTTTACATACATCTTTCATATACATGAGTGAGTTTATCTATTCATCATAAAGTGCACATTATTCATAGATACATTAATGTAAATGCTTTTTGGTGAAATAGAATATTGTAATTATTCATTGTCAGTTTTAGAAACATTAGGATTATGAAAATCCAACATCACTATATTGCTATATAGTAGGTATATTATTTATAGGTAGGTACTTCTTTCAAATTTATTATAATAAGTATGCACATCCTACTATGCACTTAAAAATCATGCATTAGTGTATATTTGAAAAGTATATTTTAAACAAAAATTTCTCATTATGTTTACAGTATTTGGTTAAATCCAGAATTTTGTTTAATTTTAGGATATGAAATGAATGTGAAATTTTTTGATGGTACATTGATGTTCTTTTATATTCATCTGAGACCCAACAAGGTATTCTTGATCCTTATGATACTTTGAGTCGATTTAGATCTGTTTGTCTGTCTGTATAACACACGCTTATGTTAAAACGAAGCAACGGAACTTAATAAAATTCATTGTTATCCTAAGCAGTTTGGTATTGCAAATCAACAAGATCGGTAAATAGGTTCAGAGTTATGAGTATAAATTTGTGACAACCTCGAAAAAATTTAGCTTTTTCATATATTTATTTGTATTTTTTACAAAAACTATTTCAGATAAATTGATGATATTTGTCAAGAATATAACTCTTGACATTGAGACCAATATAGTTAGAAATCGGTTCACAATTTCATATACCTCCCATACAAATTCCAGGAAATTAATTTATTGTTAATAACTTCCGTTATAATGCCGATATCTTTACAAAATTTTACAAATTACAGCTTTATGTTAATGGAATTCATATAAAGAAACAATTTTCTAAATCGGTCCATAACTGGTCATGGCTCCCATATAAGGTCCCCTTCCGAAAATCACTTAAACGCACATAGCTCATTACCCAATAACGATATACATACATAAAAAATTTTTCAGAAACATTGCTTTTGCATACAGAAATGTTACCCTAACATTTTTTTAAGACCGAACCATAATTCGTAATAGCTCCCATACAAGGTACCCTTCCGTAAATCACTTAAACGCATATTACTCTTTACCAACTAAAGATAACCATACAAAATTTGCAACAAATATTGTTAACATCTAAAGAAATCTTACTAAAATTTTGTTCACGATCGGTCCATAATTGGTCTCATACAAGGTTCCCTTCCGAAAATCACTTAAGCTCATATTACTCAAATATCACTAAATCTTGTCAATCATATAGTTTTTGATACGGGGATCCACTGTGTTGAAAATCAAAATTGGTCCACAACTTCTTATACCACCCATAAGGGAGTTAAAAAGTTGTTTTTCGAAAACAAATAAATAAAAACATTCCAAAACGAACAGGATTTGAAGTTACAACCTCTCAGTTGCCAGTCCTACGTCATACCCACTACACTATTAACTAGTTTCATAATTGCTTGCCAACTAATGATGTTCACATAGAAATTTTTTTCCTGTCTCTGTAAAAAAAACAGTTGCTAACCCAATAAAATAAGAACATTGAGAAAGTGTAACTGTTGTAATTGTTTTGTTTGCAATGGAAAAGCAACACTTATTCTTAAAAATGACTCAAAAACGATTCAAAAATGAGTCGAAACTGATTAGAAAATGGGCTCAGAAAAGACTCTTTTAGAAGAGTTGGCAAACAATTTTGTGTGGCCTAAAATGAGTTGATATACATAATTCTCATTTCGTTTATAAAATTAAATGTATAAGTACTTCAATTTGTGTGATATTTATAAAGTTGATTTTCTGTCAAGGAAATTGAAATTATATTACGCTTTAATTGTAATAATTGTATATGTTTAATGATCTTCTAGGGAAGATAGTTGGGTGACTAATTACTAAACTAAGTCTAAATAATTCCAATTAATGTTTAAAATCTGATTTAATTGAAAAACAATAACAAATTGTACAGCAATCACAAACAGGTCTTCCAGGTGTTCGAAATATGATTGTTTATAAATTTATTTTGTAGTTACATTTCGAGTTACATTTCGAATGTATCATTTATGATCAGAAAATGAGCACATATATGATCATTTTAATCGTGCAGAAGAGTCATAAATGACTCGAATGTGATCAAAAATTTCAAAAAATCCTAGCTGGGAGGTTAGCATCTGTTAAATTTAGTACGCTCTGTAATAGTCTGTTAAGTGGTAGGTTTTGTTTTTAATGGCATATTGTAAGACGCAATGGAAGTAAGTTTAAACTGAACCAATCCTTAACATTTTATGATTTATGCAACCAGTTTAAGGTGGAGGGTATTTAAGATTCGGCAAAGCCGAATATAGCACTCTAACTTGTTGTATATACAAATCAGACCAAAAAATTTTCTGTGATTAGACCCGTAATTAGTCACGGCTCCCATATAAGGTCCTCTTCCGAGAATCAAGTTAACGGACATTTTTCATTACTTAATAAAGATATCGAAAGAAACTTCATCTGAATGAGTTTATAGTATATAACCTTCTTAAGTTTTTCCGGATCGGCCCATAATTGGTCATAACTCCCATACAAAGACTACTTTCGGAAATTATTAAGTTATTGTATAATTACTGTGTCCCGCCCAATATTACTACCCCACTTTTGTTTTTAGTAATCATACTGCAAACCTTCTTAATCTTAACAAGTAAGAGTCCTATATTCGGCTGTGCCGAATCTTATATACCCTTCACCATGATGGTTAAATAGAATAGCCAGTACAAAAAATTATTACAAAAAAGTTTAAAAATACCAGATGTAAAACGAAAAAGTATCAGAAAGTCCCCTTTTAAAGATTTTCGATCAATCAGGGTGTTGCATAACTGCATAAAAATCGAAGAATGTATAATTGATAGAACAAACAATTTGAAAAAATCGTTTCCTCCAGATTTGTATTAACTTAAAAGTACCAAAAAGTCCCACTTTATAAATACAAAATTTAATATTTTTTGGTTCAATATTATAGAAAAATAAAAAAGTACCTTTTGTAGAACGAAAAAGTACCACAAGTCCCCTTTTATGTGTTCTCACTTAATCCAGGCTCTACATATTTAATTTCATGTTCTTAGGTTCAATATTATAGAAAATTCAAAATGTACCTTTTTGTAGAACGAAAAAGTACCAAAAAAGTCCCCTTTTATAGGTTCTCATCTAATCAAGGCCTATGTTCAAGTGTCTATGTTCAATATTATAAAAAATTCAATCTCGGCCCCTTAATGGTTAAAATCATGTTTTTGGGTTCAACATTATAGAAAATTCAAAAAGTACCTTTTGAAGAACGAAAAAGTATCAAAAGGTCCCCTTTTATAGGTTCTCAACTAATCCGGGCTCTACATATTAAATTTCATGTTTCTGTCTGAGCTTGAATAAAAAATCTCAATTTTTTATGAAATTTTCAGAGATTGTCTCGGATTTTTGCTCATATCTCCGGTATTTATGGACCGATTTTGCTGTCCATATCGGATCTCACCGATATCTGGGGTCCTCTAAAAACTGATTTCAACAAACACACAGACGGACAGACAGACAGACAGACAGATAGACAGACATACAGATAGACAGACGGACAGACAGACAGACAGACAGACAGACAGACAGACAGACAGACAGACAGACAGACAGACAGACAGACAGACAGACAGACAGACAGACAGACATACAGACGGACGGACAGACATAGCTTAATCAACCCCGCTACCTATAAGGATCCTTTATGGGATCGGAAAATTATATTATAAAAATTACAAACGGAATGGCAAACTTATATATACCCTTCTCACGAAGGTGAAGGGTGTAAAAGTATTAAGTATATAAGGAAGGTGTTACGCCCAATATTGGTAGTCAGCCAATATATTTCATAAGGATGGGATTGGAAATTTTTAAAATCTCTATAAACGCATACATTGTGTAGAATATCATATGTTTGTACATCCCCTACAATACACTTTTATTTATTTTTGCATACATTAATAAATGTGTAAGATTTATTACTTTTTTTCTAGAGATTCTTCAACAACTCTAATCTTTGGTCGAAATGAAATATTTGTCATTTTCTAACTACGTGGTATGGTTTGCTAAATACACAATTATTTTTCAACCAAATTTAAATAAAATGAATGCCTTTCGAATCTTTGTCTAGAAACTTAATAATAACAAATATGGCGTTCGTAAAACTTTTAGAAAATTACATCCTCAAATCTGTAAGAGGAAATCTATACTAGAACTTCTAAAAACATATGTATGCATGTAGGTAAGTATGTACGTTATCAGTTACGATTTATGTCCTTGTATATGCGCGAAGAACATGTTTTAGATAAAGTTAGAGTTATATATGTATTTGAATTAAATTCTTATAAAATAAGGTGGTTTTACTTTATATTTTTATTCCAATCCAGAGAAATGTGACTCAGAATAATGTTACCGAATTTAACAATTATTAAGTTTGCAGCTGCAGACATATACAAAATTATGTGAATTATTATGTGAAGAAAATTTCTAGAAGAAAACTTTTACAAAAGAAGTACTTTCAACGAAATTGAAAAGAAATTAACATAAAATAAAATATTTAAAATATTCTATACTAGATGCTCTAAAACAGAGTTAAATGTTTTTGAAGCATTTATTTTCTCTTTGAAATTGATTTTTTCCATTTATTCATTAAATTGAAAATGATATGTTTGTAAAACGATGATAAAAATAACTTTTATACCAGTTAGTATGATGGAAATATGATATTGATTGAAATTATAATTGAAAAATTTTACGACTAAAAAATACTTGCTCGTTTAGAATGGAAAATATTGTCAAAATAAAGTTTCATATATTTTTTAATTATGTAAATTCTTGGTAAGTGTCTGAGAGAAGTATTCGAAAATATACAGTGACGGCCATAATGTTAGCACATTTGGTATCTGTTAAATATGAAATCAAATATTTCCTTAAGTTCTTAACTTTTTCAACAAATTCTTTTTTAGGCGTAACACATATCCTTGGAGGATCACGACACATTACATTTTGTTCCACTACTTTGTTGCAAATAGATTATTTTCTTTCCAAAGTACATCTACCCCTGAAAAATCTGAACATAAATTTAGCACATAATAAAAAAATCATCAAAAAATAAAAAATAAAACAAAACAACTTGGTGAATGTAAGAAGTTTGTTCGAAAAGCCAAACACTCCTGGAAACTTTTCTGTGAACAGATAGATAGCGTAAATGATGTATCGAAGATAAAACAATTCCTATCCAAAACTCATTTCCAACCGGAATCTATGACTGTATACACTCGTGGTATGCATTGAAATCGAAGACCCCTTCAATAACGTGCACAATGATACTCTTATCCAAACAATAGACCAGTTTCATGTTGACCGGTGCTCTGTAATCGGATCAACTAAATGCTAAATTGCAGATGGATAAGTTGCGGTATACCAAGGGTGGCATATTGTCACCTTTATTCTGGGTCACCTCATTCTTTGTCACCTTTTAGGGTCCTCCTAAGGACCCTAACCGAGAAAGGACTACACAGACTATGTCGTAACACTTTTAAAGGAAAAGGATCCAAATTACTTGTGTAGAAGAGCTGAGGAGGCTCTGAATACGGCGTTGAGCTGGGTTCAACCGGGAGCCCTCAATAAAAACCCGGCGAAGACGGAAATCTGTCTTTTCACAAGAATGACAAAAATTTCTTCGTATACTGAACCTTACTTCCCGGGCAAAAAGATACCGGTGACAGACAAATTTAAGTACTTAGGTATAATCCTTGACCAGAAATTAAAATAAAGACGCCATGTAGAGAATAGGATCAACAAGGTACATCGGTGCTGGGCGATATGTAGGAGAACTATAGGCAAGAAATGGGGTCTTAGTCCTAATATGAAAAATTAGCTTTATAAAGCGTAATTAGACAAATTCTAGCTTATGCTTCAAATATCAAACTACTACAGGGAGTTCAGCGTACATGCTGCTTGGGTATATGTGTACTACTTCAATCAAAGCTCCGGCAACGTTGCTAGATATTCCACCCATTGAAACATATTTAAGATATGAGGCGGCGCTTACAGCCGAACGGCTCCTTACTTTAGGCGAACTGGCCAAAAGCGGTTATAGAAAACGTCATCAATGTACACCGGACACATTGGAAGGTTATACACAATCATCGGACGTGCCTGATCGCATACCAGACACAAAAAATGTCGGAAACTTTGAAACGCTGATCCCAGATGGAATGTCTTGGTCAAGCGGAACATTAGAGCAAATACCAGTAGAAATCCGTTGTGACACGAACGGCTCTAAATTGTAGGGCAAAGTTGGCCTGGGCTTCTATACTCAAGACCCAGAAATATACCACAGTTTACCTAATCATAACACAAGTTTCTGAGCAATACGGAACGTGTAAATTGGATTAGAATAAATATGGCGCCGACAGCCAGAAGGCAATTAGGAAGATATCAGGTGATAGAATTAAGTCAAAGACCCTATTGGATTGTAAGAAAACTTTAACGGAATATTTTCCCAGAGGTAAGGTTTACATCATATGGGTACCAAGCCACTCGGCAGTAGTCGGCAACGAAAGGACGAATGTAATAGCCTAAAAGGGAAGCGAGCTCAAGGTAGTTAACCTGACAAACGCAAAACCATTCAACGCAACGAAAGCTGAAGTAAAAATAGGGGTGAGAGAGTCCCATGAGGCCTCTTGATGTAATGAAACGGTGGGTAGAACCACAAAGATCCTGTGGGGTTACCCTGATGAGAACATCCGAGAAATCTCCTCAAAATGAGCAGGTCTGAAGTTAGTATGATGGTACGTACGTATTCTGAGTGGACACACAGAATTACGAGCACATCTATGCAAAATTGGATGTGCGGATTCAGATGAATGTAGAGCATGTGGAGAGGACAGTGAAACTTTGGAGCATTTTCTTTGCCACTGTCAGGAATTCGTCGAAGTTAGATCCAAGTATCTTGGAAGCGATTCGTGACTAACATTGATTGGAAAATTCTTAGGAATTTCGTCCAGAAAACTGAGTTTCTGAACATTGAAAAATAATACATTCAGTAAATTCCTTTTTTATGAAAAGGAGCGCACAACTGGCTCGATAATGGCCTAGGTGTATTTCTTCGAATTTGATGTAGTATACGTTATCCTATCAACCTAACCTAACTTAACCTAAATATCTTAGTTTCTTTCCTATATGTATGATGTATGTACATTTATAATTCATTAGATAATCAGTGTAAACAATTTGAAGCGGTTGACATGTGTAATTGAGAAAGATAAAAACATAGACAGTTCTGAGAACTAGATTAAATATTGGCAGACAATTTTACCCAAATCAAATATCAAATTAAGCGTGCTGAATATTTTAATAAATACAATGTGTTGTAATTTATATATTTTTTTAAGATGCCGCTACATTGAATAATTAAAATAATTTAAAATCAAGAACTATAAAATTTTAGTCGACCGCCAATGGTTTCCTTAACAAACAAGTTGTCCTAATTAACAAAAGCTTCCATTTAAGGAAGGACTCCTTCCGAAAACACGAAAAACTTATTCTTATACACATACTTATGTATGTATGTCTGTATGTGACCTGTTAGCATTCAGTAAGAGATATAAAACTTTTAATTTTTTGCGAATCTGGGTTTATTATTACCAGTTCCCTTATGAAGGTTTTTCTAAAACATTTAGCTTAAATAGAAGAAAAATATTCAGATTTTCAATTACTGGAATAATTTTTATTAGAATGACAACACTAATAAATATGTAAATGTACATACATATGTATATAGGATTTACTTTGTCAGCGTATTGTGTGAGGTTTTTATTGCAACACAAATAAAACTATTTATACCCTACACCACTATAGTGGGAAGGGTATTATGCGTTTGTGCTGATGTTTGTAACGCATTAAAATATTAGTGCTATACCCACTTTAAAGCATACCGATTGACTGAGAATCACTTTCTGAGTCGATTTAACGATGTCAGTCCGTCCGACCGTCCGTGTGTCCATGTAAAAGTTGTTATCAAAGTACAGGTCGCAATTTTCAAGATAATTTGATGAAATTTGGAATACACGTTTGTTTTTACCCAAGCCTATTGAAAATGGTTAAAATCGGTTCATTATTTCACCTTGCCCCCATACAACTGAACGCCCCGAAAGGGGCTTTTGAGCTCATAATTATGTATAATATAAATGTATCTCGATGAAAGTTCGCACAACTAAGTTTTATACAAGCCTTGATGACCTTGCCGAATTTCGAAATGATCCGACTTCATTTGACCCTAGCCCCCATACAAAGGCCCCTTCAGAAAGTGACTTGAATATCCGCAATTCATTTATTAGCACTGTTATTGCAATCAAATTTAGCACAGACAAATATTATATATATTATATATATTATATAAATATTATATAAACACAAATCTATCCAACCCATTTTATCGGGATCGGTCCACATTTGCTTCTATCCCCCATATAAAGCCTCTTTTAGAACATGAGTTTTTCGTCAATAAATTGCTTTTTTTGGTCAATTATGGACCGATCCTCGTCAAATTTTCTAGAACGATTTTAGTTTAGGCAGTAATGAGCGCCAAAGCTATTTTCTGAAGGGGACCTTATATGGGGGCTAAGGTCAATTATTGGCCTATCCTTATAAAATTTTACAATGATATTAAGGTTCCTATAAAATATGTTCATGTCGAATTTCATCGCTATATATGTTTTTTTAGACATTTATGAGCGTTAAAGTCTTTTTCTAAAGGGGACCTTATATGGGGGCTAGGGTCAATTATGGGCCGATCCTTATAAAATTTTACAATGATATTAAGGTTCCTATAAAATATGCTCATGTCGAATTTCATCGCTATAGATGCTTCTTTAAGGCAGTTATGAGCGTTAAAGTCTTTTTCTGAAGGGGACCTTATATGGGGGGTAGGGTCAATTATGGACCGATCCTTATCATTTTCTGTAGGGGATCTTATATGGGGCAGGTGAATTCGTGGACCGATATTGCCCATTTTTAATACCAAACAAACTGCATCAATATAAAATGTCTGTGCAAAATTTCAGCCCGCTATCTAATTCCATTCCAGACGGACGGACGGACATAGCTTAATCGTTTTAGAATTTAATAAGGATCCAGAATATATATACTTTTATGGGTTTTAGATGAAAATTTCGATGTGTTATAAACGGAATGACAAAAGCAATATACCCCCATTCATAACTGGTGTAGGGTATCATATAGTCGGGCTTGGCCGTTCATACTTGTGTATGTGTGTATGTCTACTAAATACTCCCCAAAAAGAACGTATCGAAATGAATCTGTGAAATTTTATGTCATAAATAAATAATAAATTGTATCGACATTTTTTATGGATTATGTGTATATTGTGTAATATTCATGACAACGGGAGAAAAGAGGAACAATAGTTTTTTTTTATTGTATTTATTTACGTTAACTTCTTGTAGAAATTATTTGGAAGTAACATAATTTTAAGTAAACATATTAATTTTTTATCAGATGTTGATCATATTCTTTTGAAATAGGTCAATTTTGCTTTAATTTTTAATAACACATATATTTATGAACTGCCCAAAAACGTATTTCGCTTCGACATTAATAATGCGATGAATTTTATATTACCAAGGAAGTAACATTTAGGTACCATGTACTTTGCACAAATTGCTTCATTTAAACTATTGTCATTTCTTTCCAAATGTTAAGTTTTTAGAAGAACCGACTTGAGGGAGTGAAAGACAACTCTTTCATTGTGGTTTAAAAAGGGATCTATTATAGAGTTCGCCAATATGTTTTTAAGAAAGCTTAGATCTATATTCGATGTCTTTAACACCCTCTAATCATTTTGTGTAGTAAGGTTATCATCCATACTACCTACGAGTTTATTAACTAGAGCTCGCAGGATCTTTACCTTGAAAGAACTGCCATCTTTAATAATTTACCCTCAGCTTGACTATTGTTTATTGTAGCCTTTTGTAGGACGAAGCTGGTTTGTGATTTCAATCGCCTACTCTCAGGCTTCTGTGTCTTACTTGATCTTTGACGCTTTGTACTAGGTCTGGTTGCAGCACCATTAACTACTACCGGTTTCCGCGACAATTGGATCTTGGCTCCGGAACGACCCGAGTCATACTCGACCAAATATTGTCAACCGAGCGACAGCTGTATCAACCGAAAGTTTTTTCCCCAGGAAAGAACTATCGGCCACAGTCGAACTGTTACAACAACCACCGGTTTCAGCTGTGTTTTTGTATTTTGCTAATAACTTTTACATGGAGCATTAATCGGGCCAACCAGACCTCCATACCATTAGTATGCAATTCTTCCGTATGCGATAGACATGTTTGCACCTCATGAGCTTATCCTCTAAGCCACTACAAAAGGGAAAACTAGTACGGAAAGTAGCTATTCATTCAACTTTCCCTTTGTTTTCCTTTGTAGTGGCTTAGAGGTCATGAACAACATCTCGTCGAACTTGTAAATGTTTAATCTTTGCATACTGGGGAGATAATCAAAGTCATTGTCTGAATTAATATTGTTCTGTTTCTTAGTCTAGCAATCACATACTGTGCCACTGCACTTGACTCTGCCATTTGTCTTGAGTCAATCGCAGACGAGGAATCTTCTCAATATGAATCAGACGGATATTGGATTTGTAATAGGTACAACCAAAATTCGATATACAAAACCGTAATGCATCATCCATCAACCTTTAACATATGAAAACAGACGCTGTAGGGTACATGTGTCGCAATGCTTTACGAGAACACATGCCGTGTTGTGTTTCTTACATGCCGGTGGCTATTTTTGTCCATCCTGTATCATACACACTTGACACCAACTCATTTCCAACGCTTAATTCCACAGTCACTACTATGCAGGGTAACTGTTGTCTCGGCAACAGCACCTATGGGCAACTGGTTCCCGTGATACAAGATTGTAAGGCTCCCTGTTTTGACCACAGGTCAAATCATTCCAAGGAAAGGTCGAGGATACATTTGACACCACTAGTTTATAGTTCCGGCAGACTAGACTTATTGGTAGCTGTAGCTGCTATTGTTTCGGCAACAGCATCGAACTTATCCCGAATTATAGACTTCACGATGCACCAGTCTTTTAACCAACATTATCTTCCCACGAGTTTGGGTTTAAACCACAGACATCACGTGTACCCCGAAGGGACCTCTTCAATAACCACGACTACCGGTTCCCTTGGTACCAGATTATAAGGCTAACTGGTTTGACCACAGGTCAATTCATTTCTAAGAAAGGCCAAGGTTGCAACAAACAAGGTTACCACTAGTATATAATCCCGGCAGGCTAGAGATCTTTTTCCCCGAATGGTTATTGCCACTAAGATAGGGAAGATCATCAAGGTACAGGGTGCAGTAATGTACCCTCTTGATATAGGATTTTTAGCAAAGCAATCGAGGAAATGATATTCCACACAGCCGTTCTTAATAGCGTACCTTAACAGAGGCTGTGAGGTAAGGTAGAAGAAGTGCTTAGAGTCATTAGGATGATTTAACCCCTGCACGGCTTCCGAAGACCTAATGCGACCACTCTCTCGCAGGGGAGGCAACTCACTGTCTCATTTGTTTTAGCACTTTGTATACTTTGCTCTTTTTTTAGACCAAATAGAAAAATCTAATTCTTTTTCAAGATTTTCCCTAATGACTTTTTAATATATTTCTAAGATGTCATTATGCGAATGTTGCACCTTAATGTTGTCTTCAAATTCAATTTGTGTATAGCAAAGAGTTGATATTATTTATTCAATAGATCCCTACTTGTTGTCTGTCTGTCTGCACTACATGTTTGTAGCAGTATGTATTTCTTTTATTTATACATTAGATTCTTCCCTGTCTGTCTGCACCACATGTTTAAATTTATTATGCAGTATTTGCTTGTCTTAGAATATAACAATAATGGCAACATCAACAGCAAACTCCACAATATGTACATTAATAATTTGTAAAATAGTTTATAGTCACATTTGTGTATGACCTGTGTCCTTTAGATCCTTTGAATGCATCCACACTTACTTGTAAATGGGTGTGTGCGTGTGTTTCTCTAAGGATATGTGTTGACTATTTGCACAACTCATTTAATATTAGTAATTTGATGTTGCTATACTACTCCTGATGGTATTGTTATTTTTGGTCTTAATGCCTGTATGTGTATGTTTATATTTGAGTGTATTTAGGTGTGTAGATTTTTATATTTGCCATTAGACACAAATAAACTTATTGTATTGTTTTTGTATTTGTATACCCTTCACCTTCATAAGAAGGGTATGTATAAGTTTGTAATTCCGTTTGAAATTTCTATAATATAATTTTCCGTCCCTATAAAGTATATATTCTGGATCCTTATATTTAGATAGCGACGACGATTTAGCCATGTCCGTCTGTCTGCCTGTCCGTGTGTATGATTAGTTTTCAGAAGTCCACATATATCTGCGAGATCTGAATCTTCATTAATTCTATCAGACAAAAATCTGAGACTACCTCTGAAAATTTCATCACAAAATGAAATTGAGAAACTATAAAAGAGGACTTTTTAGTACTTTATCATTCTACAAGGATACTTTTTGAATTTTCTATAATATTGAACCTAGAAACATGAATTTAGAATGTAGGGCCTTGATTAGGTGAGAAGGGTACTTTTTCGTTCTACAATAGGAACCTAGAAACATAAAATTTAGCATGTATGACCTTGATTAGGTGAGAACCTATAAAAGGGGACTTTTTGGTACTTTTTCGTTCTACAAAAGGTACTTTTTGCATTTTCTATAATATTAAACCCAGAAACATGAAATTGTAGAGCCCGGATTAGGCGAGAACACATAAAAGGGGACTTTTTGGTACTTTTGCGTTCTACAAAAGGTACTTTTTGAACCTAGAAACATGGAATTTAGCATGTAGGGCCTTGATTAGGTGAGAACTTATAAAAGGGTACTTTTTGGTACTTTTTCGTTCTACAAAGGTACTTTTTGAATTTTCTAAAATATTGTACCTAGAAACATGAAATTAAGTATGTAGAGCCCGGACTAGGTAAGAACACATAAAAGGGGACTTTTTGGTACCTTTTCCTTCTTCAAAAGGTACTTTTTGAATTTTCTATAATATTGAACCTAGAAACATGAAATTAAGCATAAATGGCCTTGACTAGATAAGAATCTATAAAATGGGACTTTTTGGTACTTTTTCCTTCTTGAAAAGGTACTTTTTGAATTTTCTATAATATTGAACCTAGAAACATGAAATTTAGCATGTAGGGCCTTGACTAGATAAGAACCTATAAAAGAGGTTTTTTGGTACTTTTTCGTTCTACAAAAGGTACTTTTTGAATGTTCTATAATATTGAACCTAGAAACATGAAATTTAGCATGTACGGCCTTGATTAGGTAAGAATCTATAAAAGGGGACTTTTTGGTACTTTTCGTTCTACAAAAAGTACTTTAAGAATTTTCCAAATTAGTGTACCTAGAAACATGGAATTAAACATGTAGAACCCGGATTAATTGAGAACACATAAAAGAGGACTTTTTGGTACTTTTTCGTTCTGCAAAAGGTACTTTTTGAATTTTCTATAATACTGAACCAGGAAACATGACATTAAGTATGTAGAGCCCGGACTAGGTAAGAACACATACATAAAAGGCGTGCTTTTGGTACTTTTTCGTTGTACAAAAAGTACTTTTTCAATTTTCTAAAATATAGTACCTAGAAACATGAAATTAAGCATATAGAACCCTAATCCGGGTTCTTAATTTCGTTTCTTTTTAATAGTTTAGACTTACTGGTACTTTTTCGACCTTATATAAGTACTACTTGAATAATTAAATACATATATATGTATATATTCGCGAGTTACAAGTTTGAACTGTTATACAGTAGAGTTCCTTATGGTCGAATAGGATTGACAATATCTTTCCTAATAACTTTGTTTATTTTCTATTGTTTTTCTTACTTTTTGGAATATTTGTAAAATCTAGAAAATGTGGCAATATCATAATATAATATGCCATCGCATGTATGTCTGTATGAATATTTATTTTTGTTGTCGTTTTATTCTGCTGCTATTTGTCTAGACTTTAAGATAATATTATATGAATACAGCACACATTCTCGTATAGAAACATAGATACAAACTCATGTACAAATGGATAAATACACATGTATGTATCTAGTACGTAGGATATGTAGGATATGAATAAAAGGCAACTTATGGTTTCCAAATAAATTTAATTTCTTTGTGTTTTTTTGTTGAGACTTCTTTTTTTTTTTTGTTTTTTTGTTGATATTTATGTATATTTTGGCTTTTCTTAATATATTTATAATCACCCATATTAGATTCTGTTTATTGCCTTAAAACATCTGAGCTTTTTGAATTGCTTTTACTATAGAGAAGGTTCTAAGTCTAAGAGGGATAATAAATACACATGTTGTGTTGATGTGAATATTGCTGATGTTGTTGTTTTATTTTATAGCATGGAAAATAAAAATAAAATTTTATGACTACAAGGATATTATAGAATATCAAGGACAATTTTAATATGGGTATTTTGCTATATGAATTTGGAAAAAAATGTTTTTTTTAATGTGGTATTATTTTGCCTAATTGTAAGATTACTTCTTCTCATTAAACAGTTGGCAAATAATAAAGAGAATATTTAAAATGTACCTACAAAGTGAAATTTTGCAACAAATAAAACATAAAATAATAAGTTTTTTTCTTGAGTTTATGAAGAAATAAAAACGCACGCAGTATTTTCCAGGTTATTTTAAAAATTGCTACACTTAGCTTTAATGTAGGTTAAGTCCAATTTAATATTTATAAATATTAAATTTTATTTTTCCAGCTAACAAACGATTTCCTTTCTAACTTGCCATTACTCCTTAAAAAACTGAAGTTAAGTTTATAAATTTTAATTCGAAGAAAATGTATACTATAATTTTTCAAAATAACCACATGTAATCATGAGATAAATTATTTACCTATTTAATCTATCAATATTTTATTATTTTTGATATGCCAGTTTAAAATTAAAATCGTATTTTTTTTTTTTCAAACATAGGTAAACTTTTTGACATTTTTAAATTTCTGTATATATAATATAATAGTATACACGTGTTGTACTTAAACCTGTAATCTGACATAATCCAAAGATTTTGCTTCACAATGAGAGTTCAAATCAAGCAAACAGTTGAATATTGTCATTGTAAGTTCATTTAGAAATTTCTGAATATAAATATGAATTCCCAGCTAAAAACAATCATATACATATGATTATATATGCAACACATATAAACCATATATATTCTTTAGTCTTCAGCGTATGACTAAAAAGATACACTTTTCTCTATAATAAGATTTAATTTCTAAATTGTTTGTTAATTTATGAGTTATGAAATATTTACGTTAATATTTTATTAAAATTTTAGTATTCGGCCCTTAACATATGCTATGAAATCTAAACGAACTAGCATTTTGAGCTAGTTCCACCATGTGCCTTTGATATACAGGCAACTCACGGTATAACGAACGCTATAATGCCAATCACTTTCGTTAACTCGAATATTTTTTCTAGTAAATTTACTTACCATTTAATTCAATATATCGTCGCCTGAAATGCAAAAGGGCTTAACAACGCTTTTAAAAATTTTACAGGAGAGACAAGAAAAAAAATAAAATGAAATATTTTTGTTATAAAAACTATATTTTCTTAAAAATATTGTAAACCAACATCGATAAATACGTTTGGATATAACTATACAGACAGATATTGTCTAAAAGCAACATAGCTTTTTTGAACTTTCTGACTTTTGGAAATTACTAATTTGTTGTTTTGAATTTAATTTCAATAAAGTCGGTGTTTTTGAAAATAGTGTTCTAAAGAGATGCAACAACATGCCTTTGATGCAGTGGACCAGTTTCAATCAAAATATCGATTTAAAATTTTTTGGTTGTTACACTTTTTTCGTTTCAGGTGACGATATGCAATAATTATTTTAAATATTATTTGAAACAACTATATAGAACTTGTTTTAGTTAATTAGTTATTTAGTTAGTTAGTCAGTTAGTTAGTTAGTTAGTTAGTTAGTTAGTTAGTTAGTTGGTTAGTTAGTTAGTTAGTTAGTTAGTTAGTTAGTTAGTTAGTCAGTTAGTTAGTTAGTAGTTAGTTAGTTAGTAGTTAGTTAGTTAGTTAGTTAGTTAGTTAGTTAGTTAGTTAGTTTAGTTCGTTAGTTAGTTAGTTAGTTAGTTAGTTAGTTAGTTAGTTAGTAGTTAGTTAGTTAGTTAGTTAGTTAGTTGTTAGTTAGTTAGTAGTTAGTTAGTTAGTTAGTAGTTAGTTAGTTAGTTAGTTAGTTAGTTAGTTAGTTAGTTAGTAGTAGTTAGTTAGTTAGTTAGTTAGTTCGTTTAGTTAGTTAGGTTAGTTAGTTAGTTAGTTAGTTAGTTAGTTAGTAGTTAGTTAGTTAGTTAGTTAGTTAGTTAGTTAGTTAGTTAGTTAGTTAGTTAGTTAGTTAGTTAGTTAGTAGTTAGTTCGTAGTTAGTTAGTTAGTTAGTTAGTTAGTTAGTTAGTTAGTTAGTTAGTTAGTTAGTTAGTTAGTTAGTTAGTTAGTTAGTTAGTTAGTTAGTTAGTTAGTTAGTTAGTTAGTTAGTTAGTTAGTTAGTTAGTTAGTTAGTTAGTTAGTTAGTTAGTTAGTTAGTTAGTTAGTTAGTTAGTAGTTAGTTAGTAGTTAGTTAGTTAGTTAGTTAGTTAGTTAGTTTAGTTAGTTAGTAGTTAGTTAGTTAGTAGTTAGTTAGTTAGTTAGTTAGTTAGTTTAGTAGTTAGTAGTTAGTTAGTTAGTTAGTTAGTTAGTTAGTTAGTTAGTTAGTAGTTAGTTAGTTAGTTAGTTAGTTAGTTAGTTAGTTAGTTGTAGTTAGTGTTAGTTAGTTAGTTAGTTAGTAGTTAGTTAGTTTAGTTAGTTAGTTAGTAGTTAGTTAGTTAGTTAGTTAGTTAGTTAGTTAGTTAGTTAGTTAGTTAGTTAGTTAGTTAGTTAGTTAGTTAGTTTGTTTGTTTGTTTGTTAGTTAGTTAGTTAGTTAAAAATGGAAGTTGCTGATAATGCCGCCTAAAACAGAAATTCATTACGCACAACTTCAGTACCAAAGTAGACCCAGCCTACCAACTATTAACCCTAGGACACAAATTTTGAAAAAGGTTACTTCGATTGAACTAAAGTTTCATGTTCTACGTAAACATCAGTACCTAATTTCTTCTCCATATAAACGGTCTACCCTAATTAGTACATATACATACATCAATACATATGTATATATTTTCATTCACAGTTTTATATGCATGTACGAATAGTTATTGGACGCAATAAAGGCGTGGGATACAGATAAATAAAAATGTATATAATTTTTAATATTATGCATCATTGTGTTATATGGATCGTTACTTTTATTTGGGGTTGTTTGTAAAGTATTACTAATACTTTCCTTTTGTTTACCAATATGATTTTTCATAGACTTTTTTGCGAAAAATTTTTGGGGATATGATTTTTGCATATCGATTATTTATTAAATTGTATTCATTTAATAATGCGTCTTGTGAATTCTCACACATCCTACTTAATATGCTCGTACATAAAATTATTGCAAAGCAATAATCTTCAATTTATTTATGTTTTTATTGATTATATTTTATTGCTTAAACATGTTCATTTATTGTTTTTAATATATTGATATACATGTAGGGACATAAATTTATTTTTATGTTTTTCTAAAAGCGTTATTTATTAATAGAACAAATTAGATGTTATGAATATGCTATTTGACAATGGTGAATAAAATACATATGTATGTATATGTATATCATTTAATGTGGGCTAAGTATTTTTATTAAACATTTCGTAATAAGTAATGATTTTTATACTAAATTACTTACGTTTCCATGAGTATGTCTGATTAACTACTTAAAACATATACATTTTTATACATTTCAATCTTTTTCATCTCAGAACTATACAAGGGTTTGTATTTTATGCTTTTTTGTCTAAAAATTTATCAGAGAATTAAAACAAATAAAACAAAGAAATAACTCTTTAAAGACAATCTTGTAAATACTACTTTCATTCTAAAGTATTACATATTAAATTTGTTTTCTTTATATTTTCTTTTCTGTTTTTTTTTTGTGAACCATGACCTAATTTCCACTGAAACGCCATTCATATTTATTTAAGTGGATGAAAAAATATAAATAAAAATTAAATTTTTATTAGAATAAAACAAAATGAAAACTGAATAGAATGGTGAAAGAATGAAGAGAATGAGGGCGCGGTTGTTGTAAATCATTTATATAGATAAACTTGATGAAGAAGTTTTTAACTGGTAGATGTTTGGATGGATTAACGTGTAGGTGTGTAATCACAAACATATGTACATGAGTACATACATTTGTGTTACAAATGAATGAATAAAAGAATGACTGAATCAGTGATGCCAAGTGTAGGGATTTTTCCCTTTTTGTAGGGATTTTTTTTCAAAAATTTCACGTGTAGGGAAAAAGGGAAAGATTTCTTACTATTGTCAAATTGTAGGGATTTTTCAATTTCATAGTTTTTAACAACTAAAAATATACTCTTTCATGTATTAAACTTTTAAATTAAAAATGAAATCAGTTTTGAGTATATCGTTAGTAAAAATTCCGCTTGTAATTTCTACAATATATGTATCTACATATCGCTACAAGACTGGCATAATCCAAAATTCGGCTTTCTTGAACTAAGGTCTTCAAAACATGCGACATACTAAAATCTTTTATATAGATTTATCAAATTTCAAATATGTCTATTATTTTCGATGTGAAATCGATTTTTTGTAAACGTAAAAACTAAAACCCACGTTTTTGTGAATATTAGACAACTAAAAATTTAATTTCAATCTAGATGAGAAACATATTAACCTCAACTATCTGAATCTGGATTTTTAAAACCCCTTGATTTGTTTAAAAGTTATTAAAAAAATAGTTAAATGTCATTAAATATTCATATCCATTTTTCTTGAAACGACTTTTTGGATTATGCCAATCCTGTAGGGCGATATATTCTGACTCCTTATAGATAGAGTAGTCGGGGGCTTAATTCAGTAACTCAGGATTGAAAAAATGAATTTAATGTTCTGAAAATTTATAAAAGTAAACCGCAAAAAGTAAACCTTATTTAAAATAATTATTTTATGAAAATTTTTTTGTTGGAGGCATATAAAATAAATTTTTATCACGATTCGATATACTGCCATAAATCTTTCAATTGTTTTTTTTTAATCTTAACTGAAGAGTCAGGGTTGGAAGATTTGTATGATGTAAAATTGAAAGAAAAAATTAAAAAAAAATACATACATATATGTATATTATAAATTTTTGTATTTTTTTAAGATAAACTTTGAAAAAAATGGAAAAAAGTAGTGTAGGGAAAAATGTAGGGAAAATAAAAAGTGGGTGTAGGGAAAAAAGGGATTTTTTCTCATAAGCGTAGGGATTTCTGAAAAAAAATCTCCTGGCATCACTGGGTTATAGTAATATAGTCCTAAATGTTAATAGGTAGACAATTCGTAATTTTTTACTTTGGAATACCTGTATCGGAAATGACAAGAATTGGTATAAACTTCTCAGATTTTAAGTACCATATTTAATAAATCTACAATGAAGATTACATTAAAGTACGAAGAGTTGTGTTCCGTTTTATGGAGTGTATCTTCAAAGGGCCAGAAAGAATTGAAGACATTTCAAATTAATAAAAACTACATATAGTAGAAAAGTAGACAAAACAGGCATATCAAAAATTGAAAACTTTTTGATGTAAAAAGTAAGTCTGTGGATTCCTCCTAATGCATCACCAAAACGACTTAAGCGAATTGTGGAAAGTATACCAACTCCAACATCACAATCAAATTTTACTGAAGAGGAAGCAATAGCGCTTATGTTGGAACTGGGTCTCAGTCGAAATAAATACCAAATATTAAGGAAAGCTCTGCATGAAAAAGGACACAATATATTACCATCATACAAGGCAATCCAGGAAAAAAAAAACTATCCTACCATCACCTATTGCTGTTAATGATGTGAAGGAGTTGTTCGAAGAGTTAACACTATTTTAATGGCACTAAATAGTAAACATAAAATTAATGGAAATCGATTTGGGGAATATACATCTGAAATTTCTAAATTACTTGTATCTCTGTATCCATGGAGGGAACTAACACCAACAGTACATAAAGTATTGTGTCATGGTCAAATAATAATTGAATCGAATATTCTTCCACTTGGAGAGTTAACAGAAGAAGCCCAGGAAGCGAGGAATCGAGATTTTAAGCATGTTCAACTATTCAGCTCAAGAAAATGCTCCAGGCAATCACAGAATGATATGTATACCGATATGACAGATTATTTTATAGAAAATAAGTAGTGTTAGGAATTAACTATATAAGTAGGTTGTAAGAAGTAATTGTATTATGTTTAAGATAAACAGTTCAAATAAAAAAGCTATTATACTAACTGATGATATTGTATTAAATTGTGTTTTATGTTTCGGTGGGCGGGAAAGGTGGTTTGTGTGGGGTGATTTAGGTGTTGTTGTGCGTGGCTCATAATAAAATTATAATTTTTTTATTGTAAATATATACAATGTTATAGTCTTTAATAAAATAATTAACTAAATAATTTTTAAAAATTGTCCAAATATTTTATTCAACACCAAATGTATGTTCTGTCATACTTAATACTAAAATATGAAAAAGATGAAATTAAAGGACACAGGGTTTAAATGAACATATTTTTGAATGTAATTGAGATATTCGCTTGAAATGTTTTTGTAAAGGATCGAGAATTTCCATATCTAACTAAAAATGATATTAAGGGATAAATGTAGACTAAATTGTTGTAGCTATCTGCGACCCTATTAAAATTTTGATATAAATCATAGTTTTAGAAATTTAACAAATATGTAATATATGACAAAATCTTTATTTATGAACAAAACTCAATGAAATCTTCAACGCTTGTTAAATTTGTCATTTCAAATAAGAAAATGCAAAAAAAATTTAAAAGGTCAAGGGGCATCCCGCAATTCCCAAAAATAGGAATCAAAATCCCAAAAATGGGATTTTTTACATTTTTGCCAATAGGGTCCACATTTCTTTCAGGGCAGGTTTCCAAAACTGCTTTCAGTTTTCTGATCCCAGCTTTGGGATTTTAGAACATGTCGCCCAAAGTTGAAGTTTTGATAAAAAATAGGTCATATTCGGAAGGACGCTGTGGCAAACATTTTCAAAAAATAGGACAAGTTTTTTACGCCAAAGCGTTTTGCGTAAAGATACCTTTTAGAAAACTATAAAATTGTTATATGTTCTTAAAGAAAATTTTATTTTATTAATAAAAGAGTTAAGACACATTTTTGGCAAAAAAAACGGCAAAAATCTAAAATTTTTTGAATTTTTAAATTAAAAAACGTGGATCTGTAAATGATATTGATCTGAAATTTTTTGTATATTATTGGAAATTTTGTTGTCTAACTAACAAGAAAAAATTGAGTCCATTTGGTCCAAAATTACGCCCGGTATTCAAAAAAAGGCGGACCAAGGTATGGTAAATTTTGTATCACTAAATTTTTAAATGCCTATAACTCGGATATTATAAGAGATAAGTAATATGTCCAAGCATGTTTTTTCAAGATCTCGTCGAGCGCTTTCAGAAAATATAAAAATCTTTGTGAAAAACAAAAAAATGTCACGAGTTTAAAAATTTTACATGTCGTAGGTACCCTACTTTGAGCCGCCACACCGCCGTCCCTGGGGCATCTGCAGGGTTCATCTTCAAAACTTAAACTCAAATACTTCTTGGCTACGCTCACGCCAAATTTTATCCCGATCGGATCAGCCGTTTAGAAATGCCAGATTTATTTCCAAAAAATTTCCATTCTGCCCCACTGTGTGATAGTCCGCCCATTTTAAAATGTTTACATGGATTGTACAGTTCTTCGTGCAAAATTTGAAGGTTCTAACTCTAATAGTTTTCCAGATAAGCGAATTTTTGTATTTAATTCAAAATTTGAGGACTCTATCTGTTATATTTTCTCAGATATACTGATTTAAGATTTTCTTCATATGGAAGGTGCCACGCCCACTATCGCCATTCCGACCATTTTATCCAAAAATATTCTTATGGACGTCAAAGTTTTGCATACAAAATTTGAGGACTGTACCTCTTGCAGTTTCTGAGATATGCGACTTTTAATACTTATTTTGTATGTGGACGTGGCACGTCGCCCAGTTAAAATATTGAAGTAAAAAGTAGCCTATAGTTCCTTTGAGACATACAGGAAGAGACTGTGAAAATTTCAGAAAAATCGGTTCAGCCGTTTGGCTGTCTAAAGTCCAAACAAACATACAAACACACATTCATTCATTTTTATATATATAGATTGTTGTTTTTACTTTGATACAGATATAAAATGTAAAATTATAATAAAATACAGATATTAATCAATTGAAATTTTCTAAAATTAAATTCTAAAAATAAATAAAAACTGTTTTTTTAAAACATACTTGGTGAAGGGTATATAAGATTCGGCACAGCCGAATATAGAAATCTGACTTGTTTATTATTCAAAGATTATTTTAAAACCATTAAACATGTTTCGAACTTAATTTCGAATTCTCGAACACAATACTATATTGCCACCATAGTAATCAAAACATTTTCGAACATTTGTTCGAATATTTAGATTTTCTTTTTTAGGTTTTTATGATTCAGAGAGTATTTTAAAACCACAAAAAATTTTTCGACCTTAGCTTCGAATATTTGAACATTATATTATATGTTTTTTCCGGTGTACTCATAACTTCCAATTTTCACCAAATTTGAGCTACGGGAACTGATGCGAATAGCTTTGAAAGTTTTTGCCACCAGTAAAATACACATCGACACTTTCTGTCGAATTTTCCATTAAAATACGACACACATAATACCATTTTTAGTAATAGATTTTTAAGTTAGTTATATTTCTGAAGAAAATCGACATATGTAAAACTATTTTGAAAATTCGAGAGAAAATCGACGTGACTTCGACATACATAATAAGGGTGAATAATTAATGTTCGTTCAAAATTTCTCCACTTAAAATCTCTCCTAAAAAGAAGAGAGTTGGTAAAACTAATTGGAATTTTGTATTGACCTCTTATGAATATAATACCATTTTTTCGATAATTTAGTGTGACATAAAATAGAGCCAGTTTGAAAAAATATCAAAATTTTACAATTTGTAGACGATTTTCAAATTGAAATCAAATTCATAGTAAGTTTAAGGCTTTTTATTATAATTCTAAAACAATATCATTAAAAGTCTTTGATTTTGAGTCCAAAAAGGGGCAGAGACAAACATTGCAGGAGAGGCCACTGAAAAATTGTAAAAATACTCCATGATCAAGGAAAGAGCTAAGAGAAATTGTTGAAATAATTGGCTGGTTGAAAAAAATGTAGTAAAATATAAGTTTGAACCAGAAAATAGGGAGGGAAAATAAAAACTTGCGCATTTTTGGAGAGAATTGACTAATGCAGAAGATGGATATTTTGTGTTGCAAGCTCAATAACAGAAGCTCTTATATAATTTGAAGAATAAAATTAATGGAAAAATCTTATATTGTTCTAAAAAGGCCCTGATGAAAAAAAAATAAACTTTGCCAAAGAACATTTGAAATATCCCCTTTAGCATATTTTGTGGTCAGATGTAAAAAGTTAATTCATTTGATTGTGATATGATCCGTATTTTTTCCAAAGGGGTGTTATTTTTTCTCGCTATTTTCTAGTTCAACTTATACATACTGCTTTTGTACAATTTACTTGAAGCAGAAAATTATTTCAATAACTTGTCTATAGCCCTTTCTTTGATCATGGAGTGTTTTTATCGTTTCTCTTTGCTTCCGAACCTTTGGGGATTCAAAAATATATTTTTTTAATGAAATTAAAAGCTTTAAACTTATTATTTGGATCGATTTCAATTTAGAAATCGTCTACAAATTGTAAAAATTTGATGTATTTAGAAACTGTACCTCGTTTCTGTAATTTTTTCGAATCGAGAAAAAACTTAAAATATAATAATCTTCCAGTTTTCAACAGTGTGAATCTGATTATTTTAAGCTTTACTCATTAAAATTTAATAAGAATTTTTTAATTCTCTTATATTCACCCTGTTTTATACAAGATGATTATCAATTTTTCGACAAATTTTCTCGATGCGAGAATTACAGAAACGGGGCACTGGCTTTATTTTATGTCACACCTTTTTATATAGCTTAATTTAAAATTACATTTGTTCAATTCACAATCGATGTTGTAGCGTTGTATGTCAGCAGCTGCTACAATAGTCATAACAATGTTGTTGGTATTTTCTATGCAAAAGCTCTATACAACTCCTACGACAATTTTTCATATGTTTTTCGAATGTTGTAAGAAAGTTTAGTGTTGCCAATTGTTTATTTCAACAAATGAACAAAAAATTCAAACGATTTTAGCATACAAAACGATAAAGTGGTAACACTGAAATCAAAAACAAACAGCTGTTTACCAAAACAAAAAAACTAAAATTTTATTAAAAACTGTTTATTTATTAGTTTAAAATGTGGAATAAAGAAAATAAAAGAATTGAAAATTCAAAGAAATTAATTTGGTTTATTTCGCATGTTTAATTAATTTAATATTTTTTGATTTTTTTATCTTTTGACATTGTTATGTATATTTGTTTTGAATGTTTTTTTTTTTTTTTTCAATTGAGAACATAAACTTATGACTTGCTGCAAAGATCTGTTCACAACAGTGATGCCAGGAGATTTTTTCAGAAATCCCTACGCTTACGAGAAAAAATCCCTTTTTTCCCTACACCCACTTTTTATTTTCCCTACATTTTTCCCTACACTACTTTTTTCCACTTTTTTTTCAAAGTTTATCTTAAAAAAATACAAAAATAACATCAAAACTAAAATATTAGCTCAGTTTTATAATATACATATATGTATGTATTCTTTTTTTTAATTTTTAGGAATGAAATTTCTAGAATTTAAATTTTAATTTTTTTTTTCTTTCAATTTTACATCATACAAATTTTCCAACCCTGACTCTTCAGTAAAGATTAAGAAAAAAAAAAACAATTGAAAGATTTATGGCAGTATATCGAATCGTGATAAAAATTTATTTTATGTGCCTCCAACAAAAAATTTTTCATAAAATAATTATTTTAAATAAGGTCTACTTTTGCGTTTACTTTTTGCGGTTTACTTTTATAAATTTTCAGAATATTAAATTAATTTTTTCAATCCTGAGTTACTGCATTAAGCCCCCGACTACTCTATCTATAAGGAGTCAGAATATATCGCCCTACAGGATTGGCATAATCCAAAAAGTCGTTTCAAGAAAAATGGATATGAATATTTAATGACATTTAACTACTTTTTTAATAACTTTTCAACAAATCAAGGGGTTTTAAAAATCCAGATTCAGATAGTTGAGGTTAATATGTTTCTCATTTAAATTGAAATTAAATTTTTAGTTGTCTAATATTCACAAAAACGTGGGTTTTAGTTTTTACGTTTACAAAAAATCGATTTCACATCGAAAATAATAGACATATTTGAAATTTGATAAATCTATATGAAAGATTTTAGTATGTCGCATGTTTTGAAGACCTCAGTTCAAGAAAGCCGAATTTTGGATTATGCCAGTCTTGTAGCGATATGTAGGTACATATATTGTAGAAATTACAAGCGGAATTTTTACTAACGATACACTCAAAACTGATTTCATTTTTATTTTTAAAGTTTAATACATGAAAGAGTATATTTTTAGTTGTTAAAAACTGTGAAATTGAAAAATCCCTACAATTTGACAATAGTAAGAAATCTTTCCCTTTTTCCCTACACGTGAAATTGAAAAAAATCCCTACAAAAAGGGAAAAATCCCTACACTTGGCATCACTGGTTCACAATCACTGTTACTACACTTTAGTAGGTACAATATACAACTTGATTGTTAATTGAACAATTAAAATTACGAACAGCGGCCCATAAATTATTGAAAAAATTATGGTATTACATTCATAACAATAATTTTGAACGAGCTGGTCGCTTTATTTTATTGAACATCACTGTATATCAAAAATTATCAAAAATTATCACTAGCAGTTTTCACGCTTGATAGTAAACAACAAAAAAATATGGAAGCTAGAATCTTCAAATTTTACAGGAAGAACTTTGACATTCATGTCAACATTTAAAGAAAAATGGCCGGACTTTAAATGGGGTGATTGGCCTCTCCCATATGAATTAAATACAATAAAATATTATTCACATTTTTTATAGCTTACATTAGAATCCTTATTAGCATTCGGAAAAATTGGCGAACTTGCAATAATTTACGTGGTATCTCCCATGTGTAAGTGGGTTTTTTTATTTATATTGCTTTTAGGGTAGCAAAGCACGCTGGGTACAGCTAGTTCTTCATAAATTGAAAATTAATAAAAATAAATTGAAAAAAATACAAAGCATAAATATAACAAGTAAGAGTGTTATATTCGCCCATGCCGAATCTTATTACCCACCATCAAATCATCCTTATTAATAAACTTTAATATTATCGATCTATGTTGAATCATATGTCGATATTAATATGAACATCAGGGAAATATTTGGAAGAGGGCCTTTAACAAGGGCTTAAGCATGGACCGTGCTCTTCCGAATTAAAATATAAATTTTGTTTGATCAAATATTTGCAAGAGTAGTTATATGGAGCGTAGATTCAATTATGGACCTATCCTCGTCGCTTTATACAATAATTATTTGTATCTAATGTCGCTGTACTCGTATCTTTAATTCTGTCATGAGGTTTAAAGTAATTTTCTGAAGGAAACCGATAATGGATGTTTGATTAGTTTATTAGATTATCGACTGATCCTTATTAAATTCAGTTAAAAAATTTTAGTTCCCATAAAACTACCGTAATTTGGAAGAAATTTTGAGCCATACATGAGCGTTAAAGTGATTTTTTGGAGTGAATCTTGTTTAATGAGCGTTAAAGACGCCCTTATACGCCAACCTCCGTATAAGTCAATTATGGATCGATACTTCGAAAATTTAGAACGATGTTTGTTCATACACATATTGTTTATGTGAAATTTCACCGCTGTAATCGTATTTGAGCGTTACAGTCACTATCTGATGGAGACCTTATATGGAGGGTGGGGTCAGTTATAGACCGTTCCCCATAAAATTTGATAAAGAGTTTTTGGCTAGCACAAAACTTGTTTATGTAGAATTTCACTGCTGTAATCGCATTTTTGAGTCAGTAATAAGTTTTAAAGTCATTTTCTGAAGGGGATTTTATATGGGAGGTAGGGTCAATTATGGGACTATCCTTATAAAATTTTACAATGAGATTTAGGTTCGCATAAAACATGTTTGTGCCGAATGCCAGTTATGAGCGATAAAGTCATCTTCTGAAGGGGGCCTAATATGGGGCCAAACAAACTGCATCAACTAGAAGTATCTATGCTATATTTCAGATCGCTAGCTACTTCCATTTGGACTCTATCGTGTTTTTAAAGGAAAGATAGACAGACGGACGGACATGGCTGGATCGTCTTAGAATCTAATAAGGGCCCAGAATATACATATATACTTTTATGGGTCTTAGTCGAATATTTCAATGTGTTACAAACGGAATGACAAAAACAATATACCCCCACTTTGTTTGATGGTGGGTATAAAAAAAGTGAAAATAATACGTGACCAAATCAAGCTGTTCTTGGAATGCCCTAAACAGAAAGAAAAACGCCGGACTAAAATCAACTTTTCTATTTTCAATTTTAGCCACAAAACAGGCTTGAAAATTTAAGCACGTTTCTATTGCCGTTGACTTAAAATAAGCCAAAATCGGAATTGATTTAAAAAACAAAACTTTATATTATTAAATAAACTACAAAATGATCAAATTCATTAAAAAAATTGATTTCAATACAAATTAGGATTAAATAAAAATTAACAAGTATTGTTGAATTAATCCAATAAATTGTCAACTCAATACCTGAAATAATCACTCAGCTGCTTTCAAAATTATTTCATGCTACTTGTTACCGGTTTTTATATAATTGAACTTGCTGGTTATTTTCAAGGGATGAAATACGATAAATATTAGTCTCTTTTGTGTGGTCGTTGAAGTAATGCCCAACTAGCTTTTTTTGAAATTTTTGACCACATTCGAGTCATTTATGACTCTTCTGCACGATTAATATGATCATATATACGTTCATTTTCTGATCATAAATGATACACTCGTCGGGAGAAAAATGGTTCCGCGACTCTTCTAAACGAGTCTTTTATGAGCCCCACTTTTTATTATTTTTTTTTTGTCATTAATGAGCCGACTTACTGGTCGTTTTAGAGTCATTTTTCGAATCATATTACAGCCATTTTTGAGTCTTTTCTGAGTAATTTTTATGTTTGTTACAAATACAATACAACAGAAAACAGTTTTTGATCTTCCTACTGCGCGAAATGTAAATACAAAATAAATTTATAAACAGTAATATTTCGAAAACCTGGAAAACCTATTTGTGATTGCTGTACATTTTGTTATTGTTTTTCAAATAAATCAGATTTTAAACATTAATTGGAATTATTTAGACTTAACTTAGTGATTAGTCACCCAACTATCTTCCGTAGAAGATCATTAAACATATAAAATTATTATAATTAAAGCATAATATAATTTCTAATTCCTTGACAGAAAATCTACTTTATAAATATTACACAAATTGAAATACTTATACATTTAATTTTGTAAACGAAATGAGAATTATATCAACTCATTTTAGGCCACACCAAATATTTTGCCAACTCTTCTAAAAGAGTCTTTTCTGAGCCCCTTTTCAAATGAGTTTCGACTCATTTTTAAATCGAAATTTTGGAGTCACTTTTAAGTGTTGCTGTTCCATTGCAAACAAAAACAATTACAACAATTACATAATAAACAATTTTAGATCTTCAAACTGCTTTAAATATGATCACAAAATAAGTTTTTAAAACCATCATATTTTAAACACCAGGATAATTAATTTATGATTGCTATACATTTTGTTATTGTTTTTCAAATAATCAGTTTTTAATCATATATCGGGGTCATTTTCGAATCATTTTTTAAGCGCTCAACTTATTAATCATCAAAAGGAGTCAAAAATGACTCAGTTTACTGATTAATCATCCAACAAACTTCCAAATGCTAGCTGGTGCTTGTAAAATAAATGTGCGTCGCGTGTATTATTTTAGTTATTATGTGTTTTTATTAAAAAAGCAAGTAGGAAGTCTATATTCGCCTTTGCAGAATCTTATATACCCTTCTTATAAAAATATTTATAAAATTTAAATTTAATTAATTTTCCCGACACTACCCAGCAAAAAGTTACATGACAAAGATGTTGTTTAATCAGAGGTGCAAGTGATGATGAAGTGGTTCGATTTAGTTGGAGATCATGTGTTTATGCGAGAATTTCGAATAATCGAACCAATGCAAATTCGATGATTCGAAAATGATGTTTTATTGGTTCAAGCTATTTGTTTTGTATGTATTTTTGGAAGATATTTTAAATATTTTTAAGGAGAATATTGTAATAAATATGGGAAAATGTATAAAATAATATTAATAATCAAAAATATTTCTAATAACACATAAATTTCGTTGGATTAAATTAACAATCTCAATTAATTTTTGAAGTTCTAAAGGAATTTTTTAACTGGGAATAGGTTGAATTTAGGAAGGCATTTATAATGAGTTGTATTAGCACTGTTAATAAAGAAGTCATGATACTTACATTCACTTTGCACTACTGCAAAATTTTTTTGCTGGGTATCAGTACTTCAGCAATAGGAAAACAAAAGAAATAACATTAACGCAAACGAAATAAAACACACACCAGAAATACAAGCCGATGGGGAATGATCGGCGGCGGCGGCGGCGGCGCAACCATTTTAGATCGGCGGCGGCGGCTTATTACAGAAAATATCGGCGGCGGCTAAATTGTCGGCTCAATTTAACTTTTTCTTTAGAAATTGACCTTATAAGGTTTATTATATTGAAAAGTCTTTGTATAATAGTCTGTTACATAGAAACCTGTCTCTATATAAGTTTTTTTCTGCAGAAAATGAACATTTATAGTAGTTTTCACTATTTTAATATTAGCACAATATTGTGTGGCAACTCTTTTCAATTTGCCATAAGAATTTAAAATAGTGGCAACTCCGTTCAATCTGGTGAAATTATGTTCTCAAATACATGTGTGATTCTAATCTTTATCAGCGGCTACGTTTAAGCCGGCTTAGCTTTTGAGCCGAAAGAAGTAAACACATAGAAAAAAAGTGAAACAGCTGTTTCCATCTACTTTTTATTGCTTTGTACCAATCGTGTAAACACAAAAAATATAAATCATACGACTTTTATTCTCTTTTTGTCATACGGATGGAATTTCATTTTACTTTTTCATTAGACTTGTCGTACGTAAAGTGTGATCGTCTGAAGGGCCCTTAACAGACATCCAAACTTACAAAAAAAAAACAAGTTAGAGTGCTATATTCGGCTCTGCCGAATCTTAAATACCCTCCACCTTAAAACTGGTTTCATAAATTATCAAATTTTATGGATTGATTCAAATTTACCTTAATATTGAGGCTTACATTCATTACGCCTTACAATATGCAATTAAAAACAAAACTACCACTTAACAGACTGTTACAGAGCGTACTAAATTTAACCTATGTTCTGTATTTAAAATAATTATAAAACTTATTAATTAGTTATAAAACTTATATAATTTTGTACGGGAGGTACAATAGATTTTCAACGTTGGTGATCCTATGAAAAAAATAAAAAAATAGCTTTTAAATTTTTATTGTTGAACCGAATTTCGACACTGACAAAAAAGGACAAATCGACCAGAAATCGAACCTACAATGCTCAGTTTGTTAATTCTCCGTTCTAAAAAAATGCCATGTTATTTTCTGTTTGTACAAAAAATTGCTGCTGAATAACTTTTATCAACACTGATGTTGCTGAATAGCATAAGAAATTAACAGTTACACTTTCTCAATGTGCACATTTTATTTGATCTTGGGTTAACAACAATTTTTACACAAACAGGAAAGAGAATTTCTATGTGAACATTAGTGTAGTGGGAATGGCGTAAAACTAGCAACTGGGAGATTTTAAGTTCGAATCCTATTCGTTTTGGACAGTTATATTTAATTTTTTGCCACCTATGGGTGGTACAAGAAATTGTGGAATGATTTCGATTTTCAACTCAGTGGATTCCCAAACTATATGTATGACAAAATTCAAAAATAAATATTTGTGCCAAATTTTTATGGATATCATAATTTGGTTATTAGTAATATGCGTTTAATTTATTCTCCGAAAGGGGACCTTAATGGGAGTTATGACACTACCCAGCAAAAAGTTACATGACAAAGATGTTGTTTAATCAGAGGTGCAAGTGATGATGAAGTGGTTCGATTTAGTTGGAGATCATGTGTTTATGCGAGAATTTCGAATAATCGAACCAATTGCAAATTCGATGATTCGAAAATTATGGATCGACCGTAAAAAAAATTCTGTAGATAAAAGCAATATTTGTTCCAAATTTTGTATGGATATCTTTATTTCGTAATGAGTTTTATGCGCTTAAGTGATTCTAGAAAGGAGACCTTGTATGGGAGCTACGACCAATTACGGACCGATCGTAAACAAATTTTACAGTATCATTTCTGTATATAAAAGCAATGTTTGTGCTAAATTTTGTATGGATATCTTTATTTGGTAATGAGAAATATGCGTTTAAGTGATTTTGAGAAGGAGACCTTGTATGGGAGCTATGACCAATTGTGGACCGATCGTGAAAATATGTACAGTAATATTTCTGTAGATAAAAGCAATATTTGTGCAAAAGTTTGTATGAATATCGTTATTTGGTAATGATTATGTGCGTTTAAGAGTTTTTTTCGGAAGGTAAGCTTATATGGGAGCTATGACCAATTATGGACCGATTCAGAAAAATTGTTTCTTTATATAAATTCTATTGGCATAGAAGTTATTAACAATAAATTCATTTCGAGGAATATGTACATTTGTATGGGAGGAATGCGTAATTGTGAACCGATTTTTCCGATTTTTAACAATGTTGATCCTGGCAACAAGAGTTACATCTCTGACAAAATTCATTAATTTATCTGCAGTAGTTTTTGTAAAAATACAAATAATATGTGAAAAAGCAAAATTTTTTTGAGGTTGTCTCAAATTTTTACTCATAACTCTGAACTTATTTCACCGATCTTGCTGATTTTCAATGCTTCGTTTTAACGTGAGTTTATACAGACACACAGACGGACATATCTAAATCGACTCAGAATTTCATAAGGACCAAGAATATATATACTTTGTTGGGTCTCAAATGAATATTTCTCGGTATTACAAACGGAATAACAAACATATATACACCCTCTATCACCACGTAATGAACCAACATACATCCAAACATACAAAAAATGCAGGTATGTTCATACAACAATATGTTAGCAATTTAATGCATAGAAACAAGTTTTTACTTTGAAAAATATCACATGTATACACTGTTGCCAGATTTGACGATTTATCGTCATTTTGACAATTTTCACTGTTAAAAATGACCTGTTGACGATTTGACGATTTTAACTCTAAATTTGACGATTTTTTAAAATAGCATTTTTGTACTAATTTTAATACATTTTATCATATTTCTATCTCTAATTTTAAAGGAAACCGACGTATTTAGAATATCCAATGAAAATGTTAATAAAATTAAACATTGTAATGTTTTAGAGTATGTCCATTAGACCGACTCACAAAAAATGGTGCTTGAGTTACCCCCCTTAAAATATTCGCTGTTATGTAATATGATGTTACCCCAAAATATTTTGGGTTTAGCGTTGTCCGTTCGTGAGCTGGACAGTTTTCAAGAAAATATCGTATGGGGGTACGATTTTTATACCCTTCACCTTCGTGAGAAGGGTATATATAAGTTTGTCATTCCATTTGTATTTCCTATAATATAATTTTCCGACCCCATAAAGTATATATATTCTGGATCCTTATAGGTAGCGGAGTTGATTAAGCTATGTCCGTCTGTCTGTCCGTCTGTGTGTTTGTTGAAATCAGTTTTTAAAGGGCCCCAGATATCGGTGAGATTCGAATCTAAATAAATTCAACAACAACACTGCTTATTCATTGAGTATTTCGTTTCATATGTTTGGATGGCTGTGTGTTTCATTGCCTTGTGTATATTGTTTTGTTTCTTGGTGCATTCAGTTTCGTATGTTTGGATGTCTGTTGGTTTCATTGCGTTGTGTATTTTGTTTTTGCTTTTTTTGAGTATTTCGTTACGTATGTTTCATTGCCTTGTGTATATTGTTTTTGTTTTTTGGTGTATTCAGTTTCGCATGTTCGGATGTCTGTTGGTTTTATTGCCTTGTGTATTTTGTTTTTTTGTTATTTTTTTTATACCTTCCACCACCATCAGTGGTGATAGAGGGTATATATAACTTTGTCATTCCGTGTGTACACCAGAAATATTCATCTGAGACTCAACAAAGTATATATATTCTTCGACCTTATAAAATTCTGAGTCGATTTAGCTATGTCCGTCTGTCTGTCTGTATAAAACATTCTCACGTTAACACGAAGCAACAAAAATTAACGAAATTCACCCAAAATATTTATTATT